>NW_027397073.1:1689023-1706600 GCF_003265705.2 Callorhinus ursinus | reverse complement strand
CGGGCCGCCGTCCCCCGGGCCCCGCGTCGCGTGGGCGGGCGGGCGGGCGGGCGGCGGACGCGGGGCCCTCCCCCCAGGTGGGCCCGAGGGAGAGGCGCCGCGGCTCGGCCCGGTGGCCCGGGACTGCCGAGTGCGCGCTCGCTGCGCGGCCCCGGCGGGGGCGCCCGGGGAGGCCCTGGGGCGCGCGGGCCAGCGGGGGCGGGCGGGGGGCCGGGAGGCCGGAGAGACGGGGGGCCCGGGGGCCGAGATCGGGGGGCCGGGGCCGGGGCGGTCGCGGAGGCGGCTGCGTGCGCGCTGGGCCGGGGGTGGGGGTGTGGGGCGTGGACTCCTGCTACTTGGGCCCTCGCTGGCTGGGGACCGCGCTCGGGGACCCCCGGGCGGAGGAAGCGGGACTCCCTGGAGGGCTGGGGCCCGGCGGCGGGCGCCGGCACTGCTTTTCCCCCGAACGGGGAAAGGTTCCTCGTGGGAGCTGCAGATCAGAGTGTTCATCTTGCCCTTCCTCGCGTTTAGGAAGAGCGAGGAGCAGAGTAGGAAGTGGTGCGAACTTGCTGACGGGACGGCCCCAGCGAGGCTTCGTTCCTGCAGTCCTCCTAGCCCATCCAGTGAGCAGACGCGCAATTCCGGAAATGTTAGAATACGGAGCATACGAATTTCGGCAGGACTGGACACCCCTCACCTAGCTTTTCAGGAGCTGAGATGTCGGCTGGGGAATAATGCAGGTCTGCAGGTTCCTAGTTGGAGAGTAACTGCTCCGAATCCGGACTAGGGGCTGCTGGTGCCTGCAAGGAGGTCCTAAGGCCGTTCACTGCTCCCGCTTTGGCCTTACTTTGTTCAGTGTTTTTATTTTAAGGTGCTTCCTGGCAAAAATAATTTTGAGTGCAGTGCCTCTCAGTTACTTGGAAGAAGGTGTAGGCTAGACCATGGGAAATGTGCATCAGCTTAAGGCCGGGAACGTAATCCCCCGATCTTTCCCATCTTCCCAAATGGCGTCACTATTCACCTGGGTTTTCAAGCCCTAAATGTAAGCATAATTCTCTTTCTCTTCCTCCTCAAGACAGTTCATAACTAGTCTTGCAGCTTCTGCCTCAAAAGTGTATTTCCAGCCAGCCCTACCCTGTCCACGTCTGGTGCCCCTGGCTGGCCCAGCCGGTCTGTCTCCGGGTGGGACTTCTGTGGGAGCCTCTCACTGCTCCCCGGTAGCCTCGCCCTACCATAAGTCCGTCACCAGCACCCTGGAGGAGCTCCTTAAAGTGTAGATGAAATGGCCACACCCTGATTGAAACTCTTCAAAGGATTTCTCATTCCTTAAGGTAAAATCCACATTCCTGCGGGATCCTAATTGATCTGGCCTTGGGTAGGGCTCATTTCTCTCTTGCCTTGCTCTAGCATTCGGTTCTTTGGGTTCCGGGTTGAGGCCACATTTGTGGTGAATTGAGGTTTGTGCTCTTCCTTTTCTGAGAATCCACCTGCTCTTGCTCATTCCTTAGGCCTCAGTGCTTCAGCTTCCTAACAGAGGCCTTCCTCAAACCTGTCTGAAAATAACTTTACAGACAAGCCTTTCCTCACAGTGAGGTTCCCGGAGACACTTGGAGGGGTCTGCCGGGTAAATACTTTCATAGCGATACTGTTTGGTTATTTCACGTGGTTAACATTTGCACCAATGGTTCGAAAATTATGAGGGGTAAAATTGCTGACGCCGTTGCACGGATGCGGGTGGCCATGCCACCGGGCTGTGTGAAGCTGTGCTGTCTTCCTGCATTTCACTCAAAAACAACATGCTGAATATATTCCAAGTAAGATAACTTGCAGGAAAATAAAACATAACATGTTGCAACCGAGAGAATGCAGAGGCAGACGTGAGGATCCACTTGTCTTCTACTAAGCCAGACATTAAAAAGCTTTGTAAAAGTGAAAACTTTTTTTTTATTTTTTTAAGATTTTATTTATTTGACAGAGAGAGAAACAGCACAAGTAGGCAGCAGGCAGAGGGAGGGGGAGAAGCAGGCTCTCTGCTGAGCAGGGAGCCCGATGCGGGGCTCGATCCCAGGACCCTGGGATCATGACCTGAGCCGAAGG
The DNA here is from genome assembly GCF_003265705.2 of Callorhinus ursinus. Lineage (NCBI taxonomy): Eukaryota > Metazoa > Chordata > Mammalia > Carnivora > Otariidae > Callorhinus > Callorhinus ursinus. The sequence goes on along the minus strand of NW_027397073.1, from coordinate 1,704,524 downwards.
CGGACGCTTAACCGACTGAGCCACCCAGGTGCCCCAAGTGAAAACTCTTATTACTGCTTTTTTGGAGAATATATTTTTCATAAAAGTGTGTATTTGCGTTAACATATAATAGGTTTGTTTTTAAAAACAAACTCAGTTTGTTTCTCAGTGCTCAGTTTTAGTTTCTAATAGGGCAAGTGGCGATATAATCTGTATAAACTTAAGGTCTTTGGGGTCCTCAATTGTATTTTAAAAATGTAAAAAGATCCTGAGATCAAAATGTTTGAGGACTGTTGCTCTGTCAGTTCACTGTCTTAATAATGCTTCTCATTACCTGAAATGATTTTGTTTTCTCTGTTACCATTATGAATTTTATGCCTAAGAAAAACTGGGAAGGTCGGTGGGGCTTTTTACAGATAGGGGGAATAAAGCTCAGAGAGGTTCAGTGAGTGATTTGGAAGGTCCACCCAGCTAGTGTCAGAGTTGGGATTTGAGTCTATATTTGAGTCCAAAGTGTGCATTTTATTATTTTGTCTTGATGAATATAGAGCCCTACATATGGGTTAATGAATTTCTTGAACAAATATGTTGAAGCACTTCCTGTGATGGGCGGATACTGCTAGAGGCTGGGTTACAGAGTTCAGCGACAGAACAGGATCTCTGCCGTGGCTCTTGAGGACCGTGCGTGTCCTGTGATGGTGGGAACACCGTGGCAGCAGAGGGCAGACGCTTGAAGTCTAGGGTTCCCAGAGGAAAGGATGTCAGAATGGAAACCTGAAGAAAACATCAGGAGTAGGCACTGAAAAACATTTCTTGGAATAATAATCAGCTTAGGACATAAGTACAGTAGTCCCCCCCCCCCCCCAGTACCCGAGGTTTCAGCCCCTGAGGTTGGAAGCAGGTGGTCCTCTTTCTGACATGTTGTCAGAAGGTCATAGTAGCCTAACACTGTGTCATGGTGCCTTACTTGATGGCATCACAAGAAGAGGGGTGAGTGCAGCATAGTAAGAGACTTAGAGGGAGAGAGACCACATTCACCCAACTTCTACAGTGTATTGTTAGAGTTCCAATTTTATTATTATTGTTAATCTTTTACTGAGCCCGATTTCTGAGTTAAGCTCAGTGAGAGGTACGTATGTGTAGGAGAAAACGGTACAGCCAGGGTTCAGCACCCTGTGGTTTCAGGCACCCGCCGGGGGCCTGGCAGTACACCACCTGTGGGCAGGGGGGCTCCTGGAGTGAAGGAAGCCTCCTGTGGGGGTCGGTGGGGGACGCGTTTATTGAGCACTTGCTTGGTGCCTGGCACTGTCGGATAGAAAGATGAGTGAAATCGGATTTTTTCTCTATCATACTTAGTTGAGTTTACTCTTACTAAGTAGTGATGAGACCTTGATGGTCTTATATGGCTTCCATTTGTATTTTCCAGTGTGGTGGTACAGACTTTTTCTCCTGAGCTTGTACCTTTAGTTGGCCTCCTGCTAAGTTTCTGTTTTCTGTTAGAGGAATATTTATAATACTTCATTTTCAGAGAGTGGAGACAAACTGACCTTGAGCCAGATGAATAGACAAGTCTTCTCTTGCTCAGATGATCAGTTCGGGCTATTTTAGCTGTGGGTGAATTCAGGAACTCTGCTTTTCTCCAAGGGGACTAGACTGCGGGGATGAGCTAAGAGCCGTGGAATTTAGCGTACAAGGTGGCAGGAGATGCGCTCAGGTTTAAAGGTGACTCTCGCGTCAGCAGACAGAACTACTGGCAGAAACGAGGGGAGGACAGATTCTGCTTAAAATAATAACTTTCTAACAGTATTGGGTATCCAAGGACAGAAAGATTTCTTCATAAAGGAGCACCCTTCATTCTCCATACTTGAACTTTTTAGGTAGGCAGAGACTTGGACTTTTTAGTATTTTGAGAAAAGTGTGTTAGGTAACACATCAGATTTAAAGATTTTATGATCCTGGAATCAAGTAGTGAGTTAACAGGAGTTCAGAATCTTGGTCTTTCCCACAATAAAGGAAAAATATTTCATTATAAGGATTTATTAAAAAAAAAAAATCTCGGGTGCCTGGGTGGCTCAGTTGGTTAGGCGACTGCCTTCGGCTCAGGTCAGGACCCTGGAGTCCCAGGATCGAGTCCCGCATCGGGCTCCCTGCTCAGCAGGGAGTCTGCTTCTCCCTCTGACCCTCTTCCCTCTCGTGCTCTCTGTCTCTCATTCTCTCTCTCTCAAATAAATAAATAAAATCTTTAAAAAAAAAAAACTCTGTCTTTTACACAAACACAGCCCGGGAAAACGTACAAAACCATAATTGTTTGTGAGATAAAGTCAATTCAGCAGTTTTTAGAATAATGCTTATCCTATGTCAGGGTCATTATATTTTCTCTCTGTACAGAGGCCATGTCTCTGTGCTCACGCAGTTAGTGTTTTTCAAACTACTTTTTAGTCTTAGAACTTACTACGTGAAATAATACGGCAAGGTCTCAAGTGGTGGTTTTCACTCTTGGCAAAACACCATGGAATTACCTGTGGGAGCTTTTAAGGATCCGGATGAGCGGGCTGTATCTGAGCCTGTGAGGTGGGACCAGGGCATTCCTGCACTGAAGAGTCCCTGGTGGGGCCACTGCATGGTCAGGGCTGAACACCACTGGCCCACGGCAAAAGCAGTTCTGGTGGAAGGGCAGGAGACTGAGGGATTCAGAGACAGACAGCCCATACCTCTGAGGTGCCTTCCCTCCAAATCTCAGCAGAGTTGAAAACTATTGCCTTAGTGGATTAAAATGAACACTTTATGTAATAAGCCGCGTGAGCGGATAGTGTGCTCTTACTACAGGAGTCAAACACTCAGTTGTTTACGGGTCAGACAGCTAAAGCAAATTAGTGCGTCAGTTAAAGGTAGTAGTGACAGGTAATAGCTGGTCTGGGGCCGTGCTCCTGCTCTGCTGCATTTAATTATTGCTGTGGCTTATGATTTTTCAAGAGAAGCCAGACGTGTGTATTTCTCTGAAACCTTTAATATTGTATTTTAGCAATTATGTTAATTGAACAAAACATCTCCAGAGGAAGTGCATAGACTTTCGTGTGCTGCATGAATTTCCATATGTAACCAGCACCTAAGGCATTGGCAGGATCTCCAGGGTTCTGTTCCTTCCCAGTTAGTACTGCTTTCCCTCTCTGTGCTCCACTCTCCTCTTCTGATGCCACAGGGCAGTTTGACCCATCTTCAAACTAAATGGAATTCATAGCATGGACCCTTTTGTTTCTGGCTTCCTTCATTCAGTGTTTGTTTTTATGAGATTATCCCTCTTACTGTTTGGCAGAAATAGGTTCAGTTACATAGTTGTATATTATTCTATCATATAACGTACTGTCAATTTATCCTTTGTACTGTGGGTACTTGCGTTGTTTCCAGTTGGGGACTATTACATATATGTGCTGCTATGAACTTCTGCATTTCTGGGTCATAGCAGACACCGTGAAACCGTTTTCCAGTGAATGTACTCGCTTCTCCTACCAGCGGTGTCAGAGAGTTGCATTCGCTCTGTCCTGTAGCATTTTAGCCATTCTGGTGTGCAGAGGATTATTTTGATTTTAAACGTGCAGTTCTGTACTAATAAAGACCTTATATTTATTAGCCATTTGTTCTCTTTCGTGAGGCTGTCATTTAAGTCTTCTCCGATTTTCCTCCTGGGTTGAATATTTATTTGTTTATTTTTTTAGTTAATAGACTTTATTTTTTATAGCAGTTTTAGGCTTACATTAAATTGAGCAGATAGTACCTAGTTCCTACATGCTCCCAATTCTCCCCCTCAGGCTGCCCCCTGTTATTAACATCTTGTGTTAGTCTGGTACATGTGTAACAATTAATGAACCAATTTTGATACATTATTATTTAATAAAGTCCATAGTGTACATTAGGGTTCACTGTCTCCATAGTTCTGCTTGCTCTCAAATACCGCATAGTTGGAATCATACAATGTGTAGCCTTTGCAGACTGCCTTCTTACTAGGCAATATACATTTAAGATTCCTTCATGTCTCTTCATGGCTTGATAGCTCGTTTCTTTTTTATTGCTGAATAATATTCCATTGTCTGGATGCACCAGTTTATTTACGTTTTGAAGGATATCTTCTTGGTTGCTTCCAGTTTTTGGGAATTATAACTTGCTGTAAACATTTGTGTGCAGGTTTTCAGCTCATTTGGGTAAATGTTGAGGACCACTGTGCTGGATGGTACGGTGAGACTGTGTTTAGCTTTGCAGGAAATTGCCAAACTCCTCCAAAGTGGCTGGGTGATTTTGCCTTCTCACCAGCAATGAATGAGAGTTCCTGTTGCCCCACATCCGTGTCTGCATTTGGTATTATTATTATTAATTTTCTTTAATTCTAGTCCTTCAAATAGGTGTGTGGTGGTATCTCATTGTTTGAATTGCAATTCCCTTATGAGATAGAATGTAAATCATCTCTTTGTATTCTTCCTTGCCATCTTTGGTGAAGAGTTCTGTCTTTTCATTATTGATGTATAGGAGTTCTTTATATGTACTGTATGTGAGTTCTTTGTATTTTTCTGCTCACTCTTTTTAGGATATCTTTTCATGAAAGAAGTTCCTAATCTTAATATTGTCTAATGTATCAGTTCTTTCAAGTTTGGTATTTTTGGGACTTGTATAAGGAATCTTTGACAATTGTAAGGTCATGAAGGCCTTTTCCTATATTTTCATCTTTATTGTTCTACTTCTCACCTTTAGATTCATCATCTACTGTTGAAGGGCATTTGCATTGTTTTAATTTGCTGGCTGTTGTAAATAATGCTTCTGTGAGCATTTTTAAACATGTGTTTTTGGTACACCTATGTACATATTTCTGTGGGGATATACCTAGGAGCGGAATTGCTGGGTTACAGGGTTTGTGTGTGTTCAGCTTTGGTCACTGCTGCTAAGTGGTTTTTGAGTGACTGTAGTGATTTTCACTTTCTAGTGGAATATGAGATTTCCGGTTGTTCCACATCCTCATCAATCCTTGTTGTTTTCTTTCTTTTTAATTTTAGCCCTCCTAGTAGATGTGCAATTTACTTTTCTAAAACAATATTTTTTGTTTCATATTTATCATTCCTTGGATTTTCACAACAACCCATAACTATGCAAGATGGAAATCAACCTCATCTTTGTGTGAAGAATCGAGCTGAGCAACAGATTATCCGCTTTGCAGAGATCTTACTAACCACTTGGCAGGACTGACATTCATAAAGTTCATGATTCCCAGTCCTGCTTTCGTCACCATCTCCCTAATCTGTGACCAATAACCCATGTTTTAATCTATAGATACCCATTTTTTAAGTTATGTACATTAAAAATAGTATGTACTGTGCATACATACTTCATTGGAAATTGGGACGGAATCTTGGACTGGGCTACCCATAATCTTCTGTGGCACCCTTTAGCTGTACTTGTTTGTTGTTGCAGTGCTAACATAAATTGTACATTTGTGGAGATGAGAAACAGAATAATGGCAGCAAATAGATCAACAAAAAATTATTACATATAGAAAATTAGTTTTTTGCATTGTCTAAGGACACATTATTCTCAGCAATACATTCCCGGATCATTCTCAAAAAGGCATTGTTACTTTTAGACCTTGGGCCTTGGGTTGTTTTAGCTAGATGGGGAGGCTCTAGGTACTGGAGATAGTATTTTGTTATAATTTTAACACACCATGGTTTTGTTAAATTGGAATAATGTGTGTGGTGTCTAAATATACATCCGTCTGAGTTTAAAGTCTTCTTTAGAAATAAAAATGTACAGGTAATAAAAGCAAATATTTGAAAGAGGATTGATATTCCTTTTAAAGATAGAGACAGTCGGGGCGCCTGGGTGGCTTAGTCGGCGAAGTGTCTGCCTTCCACTCAGGTCCTGATCCCAGAGTCCTGGCATAGAGAGGGCTGTGTCAGGCTCCCGGCCCCTGCTCAGTGGGGAGTCTGCTTCTCCCTCTCCCTCTGCCTGCCATTCCCCTGCTTGTGCTCTCTCTCTCTGTCAAATAAATAAATAAAATCTTTAAAAGAAAAATAGAGATAGTGTAGTAGTATGAGGCTTGAAAGGGAAACTCCACACAGATACAAATACTGACAAAGTGGGCATATTGGAAGCACACCTGGGTAAAGGTGAACTTCACTGTGGGAACATGAGCGACCTGACCCTGTTAGAGACCCTTTAGTGAGTCTTTGACCAGTTATTTATCTTTAACTCTGTGTCACAGATAATATTTCATATCATTTATCATGAAACCAGTATCAGTGTTGTAGAATCTAATTGTCTCATTGAAACTACTCATGGTTTTGACAAGCAGGGCACTTTGGCTTGACTCTCAGTTGAATGTATTTTATACTGAAAGAACATAAACAGAGTTAAGCTTACAATTGACATAAAATACTGTTGATAAAATCCAGGTTCACCTGCTATTTTTATAGTAGGCACAAGGTTAAAATTGGGGTTTCAAAAAAAATGAAATTGGGGTTTCATCTCACAAATCATGACCTTGAGAGGCATGGAAGCCTGAATAATTAGGAGAGAGCCTTGAACTATGAGTTGAAAATTAACTTCCAGTTCTGCCTGGCTAACTGTGTGATTTTGACCAAGTGGCTTGTTTTTCTGGGGTCTTAGGTTCCTTAGCTATACAGGAGGTGGAGTGTATAACTCACCTTTTCCCCCCAAGTAAATTTTATTTCTTACTTTTTAATGTAACCGCTTTTGAACAGGTAATACATTATAATGCTTCAGAATTTAAAAAAAACGAAAGTCCTTTTCTCAGCCCTATTCCCCAGTCAGATAGTTACCTTTTTACAGGTAACCAATGCTATTATTTTTTCTGTAGTTTTACAGGGCTATTTTATGCACATACAAGCAAATATGTGGTGTATCTGCCCCACCCTCCCCTTTTTAAAGGAGCGATAGCACCTAGAACATACAGTTTTTTTTCATTGACTACATTTTGAGGATTATTTTTTTATATGAGTACATTTCATTTCCAAATGAATATTTACCTAATAGCAAATACATTGAATAAATAATGGGTGAAATTCAAAAAGTGCCAGAGTCTTCCCTGGTAATACCCACCTCTCTTGGTGCAGGCACTTTTGAGTTGACAGATGCTTATTCCTTTTTTTTTTTTTTTAAAGATTTTATTTATTTATTTGACAGAGAGCATGCAAGCATAAGTAGGCAGAGAGGCATGCAGAGGGAGAGAGAGAGAAGTAGACTCCCCGCTGAGCAGGGAGCCCCATGCGGGGGTCGATCCCAGGATCCCGGGATCATGACCTGAGCCGAAGGCAGATGCTTAACCGACTGAGCCACCCAGGTGCCCCTGTTCCTTCTTAGAAGGAAGCAGGTGCTTATGGCTGGTGCTGTGAACTCAAGCACTTTCTTTTCTGACAGATTCTATGGAGAAAATAATGTAGATGCATTTCACCTAGCTCCTAGGAACAACCAAATGGCTAAGGAAATGTACAAAATAAGAATAGTCAGAGGATACATAACAAGCTGGAAGAATACTAAGGTAATTTTGAGGTGAAGGATGTGAGTCAGGCTACAAGTGGAGATTAGATATGCTGGTCTTAGGCACTTTGGACAACTGGGTAGAGACCAAAAGAGTCATTAGCTTTCTTCTTATCTCTATTTAGCAAATATTTGCTAGGCACTCAGGATGTGCCAGGGTGCAAGCCTTTGGAGGTACCGTGACCAAGTAGAAAGGGCTCACGGGCCCAAGCACCGCAGAGTTTTATCTGAAAAAGTCCAGCCGTGCTCAGACCTGAATGCTGACCAGTGTGAGAGGAACAGGAGAAAACAGGAGAAAGGAGAAAAGAAGAAACTAGAAAACAGTAAAAATAACACACACACGTACACACACGAGAGTAGAGAGGAGAAAGCATGGTAGCTGGAAGTGGGACCCTACCTGAAATGGGGGCGACAGCTGTCAGACTTCTCCAAGGCCTGTTTGGTGACCTCGGAAAGCATCCTAATGTCAGAGTGAAGAGCAGAGAAGATGCCTCCATGGTTAGAGAGCTGGGCTCTCGGGGGCAAGATGTTGGAAGACGGGGCCGCCTGGGGGGTTCAGCCCGTTAGGCGTCTGCCTTCAGCTCGGGCCATGATTCCAGGGTCCTGGGATCCAGCTCCACGTGAGGCTCCCTGCTCCGCGGGGCTCTGCTGCTCCCTCTCCCTCTGCTCACTCTCTCCTCTCAAATAAATAAATAAAATGTTTAAAAAAATGTTGGAAGACGGGCCTGTTGAGAGCAGTAGAGATGTCAACTACTTTTCGGAAAGTTTTTATTCAAAACAAAAATAACAAAGTTTGGGGGTTAGCTCAATTAGTTTAGAAAATGAATCTGGTGGATCTCATTTTAATATTAAAAATGCCTCAGCAGGATTTATGGATAGCTGAGATCTTCAATGCATAGTGCTTAAGGATTTAAGTCAGGAGATGCAAACTGGAGTTAAATCAGTGGGATGCTATAAATGCAGTAGGTTTTGTTGAACCATCATATCATAGAGAGGCAATTTGTGTAAGAGATCAACTTAGCAGGGCACCTGGCTAGTTCAGTCAGTGGAGCAGGCGACTCTTAATCTTGGGTTTGTGAGTTCGAGCCCCACATTGGGTGTAGAGATCACTTAAAATTAAAAAAAAAAAAATCATCTTAGCTCTTTAGATCAGAGATAAGGACAGACCTTTGCCATTGAGATTTAGCTGACTGGGCTGATTTGCTGTGCCCGGTCTTGGGAGAAGAGCAGTTTGTCGGCTTGTCCAGTCCCCCTTATGGACCAGGCCTGAATGTAGCTGTGGCAGAGTATGGTTATGGAGGGCCGGCGAGGGCATCGGGTGGGTGGCAAGGATGAGCATTAAAGAGGTGGCCGTGTTCCTAAATCATTGATAGGCTCTGTCTCAGTAGTGTCAGGAAGCATTATTTTATTTAATCTGTACAACACTGAGGTAGACTTTATTATGTGGGTGGCTGGTTGATAAATAGTTATTATATACTATTGAGAATCTCTATACTATTGAGAATCTCTATGTAAATAGTTAAATTGATTTTGAGACTAGTCTTCACATTTTTCCAAGGAAAACAAAGCTGCTTTTTTCAGGGAAAACAAAGCTGCTCAAACAGTTTCTGATCTTTGCAATCAGTTTGTGTTTACATTTGACAGTGAATTTGAGTTTTTGGTAACAGGAAGGGTGAGCAGTTGAAGAGAATGTGGTCGTGCGCATGCGTGTGTGCAAGGTGCCCTAAACCGGCTGGAATCAGCCCACTGAGTCTCCCTGCCTTCTGGAACCGCACAGTGATCCATCCCCTGCCTCCTGGGGGCAGGGGATGGGCAGAATCCCGTACTGGATGAACTCGTAGATTTGAGGTGCACGCAGATCCGTGCTTCTGTTGTGTGTGTGTGTGGGGGAGGATGGGCTACAGAGAATACCTGTTCTGATTTGGGGGACATGAGGAATGTGTGGTGCCAAAATCTCACGGGAAGGTCCTCCAGCTGCTTCTAAAAAGTGCAGCGGTGCTCAGGAGGCTGACACTAAGAGGCTGCCATTCATTTGGCCGAACCTTACTTAGATCCCTGGCCCCTGAAAAAGTCTGGTGGCCTGTGTGGCCCAGAGTTTTCACCCCGCCCTAACGATGGGCGAAGGCATGGACGTGGAGTATCTGCATGTCCTAAGGATACATCAATTTCATGGACTTCTTTCTGGAAAACACATACTCTGGGGGCCAGAAGTTTGAATGAGCTTGAAGAGGGGAGAGGCAGAAGGGGTTATCCTAAGGCCTCGGACACTACCCAGGCAGAAAGCAAAGTGTGGGTGAGAGAGCCCGCCTGGCCCTGGGAGAAAGGCTTGTGCTTTTCTCGGTGCGGAAACAGCGCGGTTACTAAATGTGTTCCCCCAAAGCAAAGTGAAGGTCGGGACATGCTGTGGATTTTATTTTATTTGATTTTTATTATTTATTTATTTTTTAAAAATATTTTATGTATTTGACAGAGAGAGAGAGTTAGCGAGAGCAGAAACAAGCAGGGGGAGCGGCAGAGGGAGAAGCAGGCTTCCCGCGGAGCAGGGAGCCCGATGTGGGGCTCAGTCCCAGGACCCTGGGACCATGCCCTGAGCCGAAGGCAGACGCTTACCGACTGAGCCACCCAGGCGCCCCAGTGCTGTGGATTTTAAAATTATGCTCAATGTGCAACTAAAGCATGTTTTTCCCTTTCAGTTATGCTTTAATTTGAATTAGCGTTGTTTTGTCTATGAACCAGATTAATATTGTATTATCACTGGGGGAAGGGACTTAGTGAAAATGTGATTTTATTATGTTTTGAGCTTTGTGAAAGAGGGAAATCTTGCTTCTTAAGATAAAAATCTTTTCTGGAAAAGTCTTAATTCATAAGCAAAACAATGTCATTTTGGGTTTTAAATGGATAGTTTCTTATCTCTTAGGGTCTTATCTATCAGTTGCAGTTAATTACATCCTTTCTCATTTTGTGGTAACAAGCAGTTTCAGCTTAGAGGCTGTGAACATTGTTTCGTTCTACATCCTGAAATAGCCTTTTAATTTTGCTTTCTCGGGTGGGGAGGAGCTCCCTCATGACTGCATTTAGCCATTAGGTGGAAACACTGGCTACTGAGTTTTTAAGACACAATTTTCAACAGAAACTTTACTTGAACGTTCCCAACTTCTGTTTCTTTCCATAGTATAAACTTTCCCAAAGGGAATCATATATCAATTGACATGGTTCCAGCAATCATTTTATTTGGCCCTGGAGAGCATAAAACATTTTGTTACTAATTTAATTAAAGTAGACATTTTGAATACATGGTCTTTGAGTAGAATGTGGATATAATGAATAAATAGAATAGAAGTTATGTGTATCTTTCCTGTGGTAGGCCCATTCTGTTTCTGGATGAAGTTTTTCTATTATATTAGTGTTTCTTGAAACTGGAATCTGCTTTACTCAAGGATCTGCTGGAAGAATTCCTGAAGGTGTTACCAGCCTGCCCCTCTACTCCCACCTCCTCCGTGGCCTCCTCCACCGCCCATCTGGAGAATTTCTCATTTCTTGTTTACCACAGATGCCCATGTAGGGGAGGGGGACTTCTGGCCAAAGCTGGACTGCAGGCTGTTTTCTCAAAGGAGGGATTTAAAGGTCTATTGAAAGTTTGGGATGCCGTTGTTTACCACATGGATGTTTGAGAAATAGAAGACTCTCTGGAGCTTACTTGAGTCTTAAAATCAACCCTACTTTATTTATAGATTTCTAAATTTCAATATTTTTGAGTCAAATTTGATACAAAGAATTGTATGTGATGTATTTCTAGTCTTTGTATCATTAATATGTGTTATATATTTGTGCCTAAATTATAAGACTTGGAATTTATTATTTTAAAGAATTGTAGAGGTTTAGGACATCTTTATTTTCTGAGATTCTTGACAAATTTTTGTGATTATTACATATTTTTATTTGAAAATACTTTTATGTTTATAGCTGTTGACCTACGTGGGTCTATAGAAGCGCATCATGAAGCCTAAGGATTGTCCAAAGCACTGCGGACAAAGGTCTTCCTAAACCCTAACCATATGGGAGAACAGAAGTTTTTCCTCTCTGACTTAATCTCGCTCTGCAGCAGTTTTCAGAGGTAGATTGAATTAGTGAATTAGCTTTTATGCTTCTACTTGAGTTTTGTTTGCTGAGCGACTTAAGATGAACAATGTGGGTTACTGATGGATTCTCAAAGCGACTTAGAGACGAAATGCCTCTTTGATTTCTAGTGACATTGAAGCCATATTAAGCATGAAGGCTAAGAGACGTCATGGCTTTTATGTGTCTTTGGGTGGATGTCAACTCCGGAGTTTAGTTTCAGGTTTCTAAAAATTCTACCAGCAGGTGCTTATAAGCCCATTGTCCTGTGCCTCAGGCTTCCCAGCATTTCTCATTTCTGACTTAAAATCATGTCCTTTCGAAAAATTTAAGATATATTAATTTCTTCTAAATTCTCTCGTAAATCTCTGCCATAATTTGGTTTCTAAACAATAACCAAATAATTTAGTTTTATTTATGTGATGAGAATAACAACTGGTATTTATTGTCTATACTTATGCAATTTTATAGATGGAGTTTTAACATTGAATGCGGAGAGCACTAATTATGCCTATCAAGTTCCAAACTTCCATAAGTGTGAAATCTGTCTGCTATCTTTTCCAAAAGAGTCCCAGTTTCAACGCCACATGAGGGATCACGAGCGAAATGACAAGGTATGTATTCTCAAGAGGGATGTCAGAAATGTGAGCGTTGAAACTGGAGGTATTGTAAAAATCAGCATGTCAAATACAAATTTTTCTTGTAATTTAGATTGCTAAATTGTGGGGCATTTTATCTTACGTGAATATATCCCTTGATGTTTTGTGCTTAGCTGTAGTGTATTCCTAACCCTTATATGGTTAATGAGATCAAGTGAGAGCTGGTCTAGTGAATCTCTGTGTTGAAGTTCTTTATCTGTGGACAAAGAAATCATCTCAAAACAGGACTTTCTGTGGTTCGGTTTCTGTGTGACTGAACGCAGATTTGGTGTATCTTGGCGTGTTTTTCTCCAGCAGGGAGTGTTATCCCGAGGTGGTCTTGCGTTTTAAAATGGTATTCCAGAGATTTTAGGTTGCATTTCAGCAGGAAGCAGCACTGTCTTCGAGACTGGAACCCTTTTTTTGCAGGGCCCCTGGGGGCTAGGTTAAGAGTATTAGTGTCTTAATGGAGTGAGCTGCCTGCTAGAAAGTGGCAGTTAAAACTACCTTTAAAAAATGATCAGTTGACTTTTCCTAGTTTGGGAGAACATACGCCAGTGAGCCTTTTGAGGTCAGGAGAATGCCAGGGATCTCTTCTCTAGGGAACGACATGACTAACTCCGGCTTTGTTTTCAGTGTGAATCTGATGTATAATATATGTGATGACACATGATATCACTAGTACTGCTATCAACTGGTATTACCCTCCTAAGTTGAAAATCTGAAAATACTGACTCTAGTGTCTTGATACTCAGAGAGAAATACCAGTGGTTACTTTATCTTTCTACAAGTAAACGGCAGAATACCTTTCATTTGGGGAAAATTTTAGACTGTGATAAGCAGCTCTCTTAAAATGTAGTAAAAGTTTCTATGATTACTGATTTTACTTGAAGTGATTCTGTTTAGAGCAGTGGAGTTGGTCAGAAAAGAAGGGAAAAATCTATCCCAGGGAGTTGAAGTTTCTCATGTTTATTTTCATAGAGACTATATCCTGATACATTTATATGCAGCATTTTTTATTCAGGCCTTTTTTCTGCATTGATGTGTTGTCGTCCTTATAATCCTTTGAGAAATTCTGTAAGGAGCTTTGCTGTGTCCATTTTAGATTTATTGACTTCAGGTCCAGAAGAGACTTCAGAAGTTCCTTAGATTGTCTGTAGATTATGGTACGTGTTAATATTTGAATGGCATTTATTGTGGAAACATTGTATTTCAGTGGCTTCTTGACTTTTCTCTCCAAATAGCCACATCGATGTGACCAGTGCCCCCAAACATTTAATGTTGAATTCAACCTGACACTTCATAAATGCACCCACAATGGGGAAGATCCTACCTGTCCTGTGTGTAACAAGAAATTCTCCAGAGTGGCTAGTCTCAAAGCGCATATTATGCTACATGAAAAGGAAGAGGTAATTATTTTGGCCTATACTTTGTTCATGGATTTTTAAAATGCATCTAATCCTTAGGGGGATTTTAAGTATCAACTAGTTTAAGAAGCCTTTCATATAGATTTCTAGGAGTTAATTATCATTCAGTGTGCCTTGCCTAATTCTCTACTTCACTGACAAAACGTTCTATTTTCTGGCCTGTCAGTATCTCAGGGTAGACACTTCAATGTGTCGTATCTTTGGAGGATCCACTTGTGCCCACATAGGATTCTGCAGTGGTCAAAAGTAAATGTTCGGTCTCTAAAGACGATAGCATCTCCTCACTTGGCTTCTGGATCCCCTGACGTGTGGGAATTTGGGAGAGGAGAAGAAATTCTTGATGCCCCAAAGCAGTTTATACAGCAAAGTGAGCAATTCTGAAAGGCCCACGGCTGTCCTCTTGGGACTGCATTGAGGATGACGGGGCTACATTGCTGATGTGTGAACGGGGGCTTCCTGTTGCTGGGGTGGGTGGGCCTAATTTAAAGTACAAAGGGCTATTGCTTTAAAAAATTAAACCCCCATGTCCCTGATTATTATTGTGTAAAATTAGGAAAATGCAAACAGTAAAAGAGAAAATAAAAGTCACCTTACCTTTAATTCTACTGTCCAGGGATGGGTTATAAAAAACCGTTTGGTATATTTTCTTCCTGAGACAGAAAAACAAATAACAGTATTTAAATTGCATATATAAAAATTGAGTTCATACTTTCTATATACGTTTGTCTCTTCTTTTTATATATGTCTTTACTTTTTAATATAAACTAATTTATTTTTATCTTTTTAAAAGTTATTATATAAATAATGTGTGTTTATTTTGGAAAAAAATTAGAAACTAAAGATTAACAAGAGTAACATTATTAGAAGAACCAAGAATCACGACATTTGGAGAGAATGCATGCATAGTCTTTCAGACTTTTTTTTTTTTGCTATACATACTTTTCCATAATAGTTTATTTAAGAATAGTTTTTTAATTCAAAAGTATTTATGCTACTTTTTTTTAACCTGCCCTTTTTCCTTAATATGTTGTAAATATATCTTTCTCCATTTTCACTTACTGTATTATGAATGTTTCCCCATGTCAGTATTTTAAATTACTTTATTAGTCTCCTGCATCTGGACATAGCATGATGATATGCAATCATTTCTTTTGTTATTTAACATTTATTTATACTTTTTAAATATTACTCCTAATGCATCATTATATGTATCTTTAATTATTTCATTAGGATAGATTCCTGCAGTTGGGTTTACTGAATTAATACTACTTTTTCAGGTTCTTTATAGAATGCCACATTATGTTCTAGAAAGCCCGTGCAGCCTTGTCCCTTCTCCTGCAGAGTGTAGGTCTTCCTTGTCTCACCCATTGCTTTTTTGTTTTTGCTTTTGTTTTTTTTTTTGAAAAGCAGAAAGTGCCTGTGTTAAATGGTACATTAAAGTGTTCTGGGCTGAGTTGTACACGCGCACAGTAAGAGATGAGAGTAGGGGATGGCATGGAGCATGATTTCCTGTTTTGCTGGAAGCAGCTTCTGTGTCCTTCCTGGGCATTCTGGGCGCATACAGATTTCTTCTGCAGCCCCTTTAATCCAGGCCATCCATTCTGTGCCTTTTGTCTTTGGTGGACGGCACCTTAGCTCTTGTGGCGTGTCCGTGCATCGTGGAGCGGTTCCGTTCTTCTCAACAGCACATGGCCTTAACGTTGCGTACACACGTACAGTTGGCAGGTCGCCCCTGGCAGACACGTGTGTACACACGAACAGTCGCAGGTCGCCCCTGGCAGACACGTGTGTACACATGAACA
>NW_027397073.1:1603659-1689013 GCF_003265705.2 Callorhinus ursinus | reverse complement strand
GCAGGTCGCCCCTGGCAGACACGTTGTGTACACGCGTACAGTCGCAGGTCGCCCCTGGCAGATGACGTGGGTGGTTTCCAGCCTTGTGTCTGTACAGACAGACAAAGCTACAATGAGCAATCTGCTCATCTACAGATTCTGGTTCTTGTGACTTGCTGGGAAGTACTTCCCAAGTCCCACCGCATTGCACAGCACACACATGCATCGCACAGCCTGGGAGGTCACGCCGATCCCTCCACCTCCAGTTCTCTCCCTCCCATCCTCCACCGTGGGGACCCAGGCTCCTGCAAGGGCACACTCGCCACTCCTTTGCCCTGTCCTGTCATTGCCTCTGAAACAGCTTCGCAGTAGCCTGGCTCAGCCCACTGTAAGTCAGCCTGTGAATATGGTCTAGCCTGGCTCAGCCCACTGTAAGTCAGTCTGTGAACATGGTCTAGGGGCTGAGGGACGTCCAGGGCTCTTGGGTTCAGTCCACGTCCTGTTGTAGGCCCACCCCTTTCCCGTGCGCCCTAACTGCCCTTGACGTGGGTCTAGTTGGTGTGACCACAAAGACAATCCAAAGCAGAGTAGGGGTTGAGGGTGGGGCGGGGGTCGGTTTCAATATCTGGATGGTAACTTACTATTACAAGTCACAGTGACATGAACAAGGGGCATCAGAAGAGCCGCTGCCTCCTGTACCCTCTGCCTGGTCCTCCCAGGGTCCCCGGGGCACTACCACCTTCTCGAGTTTCACCTTTGTCTTTGCTGTGTTTCGCTGTCATGATAAGCAAATGTTCATATGCTTCCTGTTTTCCTTTTCTGGTTTATTATTAATGTGAACGTTAGAATTTTGCCTCGTTAAAAATCAGTTGGTACTTTTACTTAGGTAGACTTAAATTTTTAGATTGTTACAGGGGAAAATTGAACATGTTTACAGGTTTGAATCTTTATTGTCAAAACATCTCAGTAGCCTTCCACCCTTTCCCACGTGATAGGTAGGTGACAAAAACCTGATTGGATGACCAGCACAGGGGGGGTTGATCAGATTAAAACAGCCCATAAAACCCCCTAGACGTAGGAGCTCCAGTGGCAATCCTCTCAGGCCCCCTCCCTCCTCGGGAGCTCTGTACTATCACTTTGCTATCGCTTAATAAACCTTCCTTTGCTGCCACCAAAAAATAACCAAAAAACAAAAAAACATCGCAGTGATGTTTTGTTCATATGGGTTCAGTCTGTTTAAATTCTAAAGTGTTCTAGGATTTTTATTAATATCATTTGGGGGTCTTTCTGTTACATTTTTGTCATTTGTCCATAGGAAAGGAGTGTGTTTTGTGTTTTAGTTTTGTGTTTTAACCAAATAATAATTGGTTAATAAGGTGTTTTGTTTTCACTAGTATGTTGGGGGGTGTCTAGAATAAAATCGACCTGTTGATCAGTATAAGTCATCATAATACGTAGTGATCGCGTTTCCCCTGCCTTTTTATTTTGAGAAATTTCGCACTTGAAAGATTGGTACAATGAATACTCAAGAACAGTGAATCCTTTACCTGGATTGACCAGTTATTAAAATTTGCCAGACACCACCCCTGCCACTTCACCCCATCGTCCTGTTACCGCTTCACCTCTAAACACTTTAGTGCGTGCTTTTCCTCCTGCTCACAAAACCCATCTCAGACCCAAGAGTTACCATTGCTACAGTTGTTGGTCCTCAGAGGCCCTCACCTGGGTGGCAAGGGATGATGTCTTGCCGGAGGTGAGTGTGAAGGGAGGACAGCTCTTCCTTAGGCCTGCAGGCGAGGCCGGGAACAGATGCAGGGGGAGGCGGGGGGGGGGGTGCAGGCCTGGACCAGGGAGGCCGCTCCTGCTGGGCCGCAGTGGAGTTCCCGCGCCCCATCGGTAAGCTTTTCCGCTCAGGCCCAAACCCAGGGGTGGCTTTCTGTTTTTATCCAGTGCTTCGCTCCCCGCAGCCCAGGATTTGTCTTACAAGCTTAGCAGTCCCGTGAACAGCTACTGTTGGTGAATTGGGCCCCGCACAGCTTCTCGAACCCGGGATTTCCCATTCCACACCGATTCCGGCTCGGTGCCTGCCTTTACCTGTGGCAGCTCCCGAAACCCACCTTCACAAGGGCAGCGTGGAGCTCGGCGTCCGCCTGGGCTGCGTCGCCCTGGAGAGGGCCCCTGAGCCGGGCCTGGTGCCGCTGGGCGCCGGGCCCGGAGCCTGGGGCGGCCTGAGAGCCCCCCCGTTTGTCTCTGTGAAATGGAGGCGCTGCTCTGTCTTCCTGAGGCAAGGCAGCAGGCGGCTGGCCATGGGCGCGGGAAGCCTGCCTGGGGACAGGGGAGCAGAGCCTGATCCGAGCGCGGCACACGGGCTGTATACGTGGGACGCGCGGTCGCTGCCGAGAAGGAGCCCCGGCGGCCGCAGCCAGCTGGGCCTGTGGGAAGCCCGCGGGATGGCCTGAGGAAAGGCGTCAGGACAGGGGGGACACGGGCTCCGGGCCGCGAGGGCGACGACGCGAGCCGGGGCTGCGGCTGTGGGTGCTCTCGCAGGGCCCCCGGGGGGCGCTGAGGATGGGTGGGGCCCGTTGTGCTTGTGTGGGAGCAGGGCGCCCGCCGAGGGTGGCGGTGGCACCGCGGGCTGTCCCCTCGCGGGACCCTGCGCCTCGCTGCGTCCCCACTGCACTGCTTCTTCAGCGCGGCCGGCTGAAATCGACTTTGACTTTCTCCGTGGTGGGAAAGGGCGATAACAGTAATTGATCGTTTCCAGACAGTCTTAGTTTCTTGGGCATTGGTTTCAAAATCTTGCCTTCGTTGTCTCTTCTTGTCCACACGCTTTGTCCACGTCTTTTCCCATGTTGTTCCTCCAGGTGGAGCTCACCGTCCTTGGCTCTGAGGGCTGCCTCCCGTGTCCCTTCCTTTGCTGGAGGCGGGCCCTGTGGTTTGTAGCTGTGCCAGGACGGCAGGTCCCCGAAGCCCGCCTGAGCCTCAGTGTCCTCGGAGACAGCCCAGCTGTCTTTGCCTCTCGCTGTCATGGTCGTGACAACGTCAGCGTGCCCTCGTTTCGGACTCCTTTTTTTCTTAAAAAGGCCTTGGAGGAACGTGTATCTGCTGAGATGAGTAGACTCTGCATTTCTGTTCCCGTTGCTGTCCTGTCTTGTGTGTCTCCTCTTGAGTCCCTCAAGCCACCCACGGTCCCGGGGGAGGGAGAGGCTGTGGTGGCGCTGGGGCCCAGGGCCCGCGGCAGGTGGCGGCGCGAATGTGGATGCCGGTCGTGGCCCAGAGCCGCTGTGTCTGCCGCGGAGAGAGACTCAGTCACCTGGCCTGGTCACCCCACGCCGGGCAGGAGCTCCTGGCGAGGGTTCTCCCTGGGCAGAAGCAAAAAGAAGTGCTTGTTTCGGGTGGGAAAATGCGTTGGCCTTGTGTGAAAAATGGGCGCTCTTTTCTTAAAGGGCGGTGTTAGGTTTGGAGTTTTCCTCTGTCCCCTGTGTGGCCTTGTGCGGTTTGGAGTTGGTAGGGCCGCTGTACCCTCCGAGGCTGTCCAGCGCCCTCCCCCGAATCCTACCTCTGTCACGTGGCTCGAGGACGAGGAGGAGGGAGAGGCGCGGTCTGCACGCGGGAGAACACAGTCCCCACGCACAGTGGTGGCAAGTAGTTTCTAGTCAGAGCCCTATGCTCGGTGAGGAGATCTATTACCGTGTAAGAAAGAAGAATAGATATTGGAACACAATTATCAGTCTTTCCCACATATGTTCAAGCACTACATTTCTGGCTACCTTTTTCTTTTTGGCATGTTTTTATTTCTCAGTGACTTGGTATGAATATGGTATTAGTAATACAGGCAGAAGTCCTGACTTTTAGTCACATGCAAAAATAACCTGTAAGGATCCAGCCAGCATGGAGAAGCCTTCCTTTTTTTTTTTTTAAAGATTTTTTTCATTTTATTTGAGAGAGAGAGAGAGAGAGCACGAGAGGGAAGAGGGTCAGAGGGAGAAGCAGACTCCCCGCCGAGCAGGGAGCCCGATGCGGGACTCGATCCCGGGACTCCAGGGTCCTGACCTGAGCCGAAGGCAGTTGCCCAACCGACTGAGCCACCGGGCGCCCCGTGGAGAAGCCTTTCTATCCCAGCCCCCCTCCCCCGCCACAGCGGACACCACCCAGTGGGCACATAACCCGCTGATAGAGGGCTGTGGAAGGCGGGAAGAAGGCTGGCAGCTGAGGGACTTCGGGACCTGAGGAACAGTACGACAGTGAGCTCCTTTGGCTTCTTTTAGTCCCATACACCTGGACAGGTTGCTGGAGAAGCCTGTAGCCTTCTGCCAACAGGCACAGATGAAAATACGCTTCAAGGAAAGCTGGTTCCCCTAAGTTAAAACTGGCAACAAAAGACTGGTTTACCAATAGAAAATTTTTTGACGATGCCCACCCTGCTCCAGCCAAATACCAACTGAGAAATTGCTCAGCAAGGCTGTGAGTGATCTTCTACCCCAGCCTGTCCCGGTTCCTAAACAGATGGCCCTCTGATCCCGTGACCGCCTGGGATCAAGTACAGAGGTAATCTTGCATCTCTCTCTGGCAGAAGGAGGTGGTACCCAGGCTCCGCCACCCGATGTGTTAGCAGAGCCAGGCTGGAAGCTGACCTCTCATACTCTGCCCGGCAGAAGCAGGCAGTGTTGTGATTCTCTGCCAGAGTAGTGCCGGTGGGTCAGTGGGGAGCCGAGCCTCACTGCACCTGACAGCAGTGAGATATGAGGATGCAGGATGGACTAGTCTGCACTGTGCTTTCTACAAGCCCTGGGGTTGGCGGGACCCTGTAGTGAGCCTTCACCCCTGACGTGCTCCTCTGCCGCATCTAGGCGGAGTGACTGCCTGATAAAAGATAAGCAGAGATCTAGAGTCTCACAGCCTGACACCCAGAGTGTCCAGGATACAGTGGAAAATCACTCAACAGACCCAGAACCATGATAGCTCCAACTGTAACGTAATGAGAAAAGACAGCATATTCCAACACTGAAGGGACCCCGATGAAATTATTTGGCAAAGATTTTAAAGCAGTCATCATAAAATTGCTTTAACGATTGTTTTGAAACAAATGAAAAAATTGAATAGAAGAGAGAAGAACCAAAGGGAAATTACAGTGAAAAATGCAGTGAACATAAAGAACTCAGCTGAAGGGCTTGGCAGTGGAATGGGGAACCCGGAGCCTCCCGATGAAGCCCAGGGCAGGGAGAGGACATTCCCTACTGGAGTGTGGAGGGTGTGAGGGATGGTCTGAGGGATGGGGCCACGGGGAAGGGTCATGCGGTGGCCCCTGGCGGGGACCTAGAAGGGCAGCTGTTACAGGGAGAGCGGCTGCAAGGCGGTTAGTATTTATCATATTTTATACTCTGACCTGTAAAAACTAGACCGTCAGCAAGATGAGGGCTGATCAGAATGCCATGCATTTCCCTTGACGAGTTCTGCTTGTCACTCGTCCAGGATGGAAATTACCCAGAAGGGTCTGTTTCTAGGGGACAAAGCAGTCACTACTTCTAGCCTGGAGGACTGCTGGCAGCTCTGAATATGGAGAATGCAGGACAGGGGAATGTCCCTTAGCGGTCGGCGAGGAAGCCAGGTATGGGGCTCCCTGCTAGGGCTTCCTCAAGTGTGGCCAGCTGATGGGACGGGTGGGAGGCGCGTCCTGGCTCCTGGGGCTTTCTGGGTGTGAAGCAGAGGCAAGATGACTCTCCACCACACGCTGGGTTTTGCCCCTGGCCCCGGGGCACTTGCCCTGGCTTTTGCTAAGTGAGGGAGCTGTGTTCCGAGATCAAACAAGTGCAGATAGCCCCTGAAATATACTAATCTCCTCATTAAAAGAATCAAGTGGGGATGGGACAGGTTGGGAGAGCCAAGTTTTATTTCACAATTACAGGAAGGGACACCTGGGGCAGCCCCGAGCAAAAATGAGTGTTTTGCCATATAAATTTAGGAATTTTTTTTTTTTAAGAGATGCAGCCAATTTTGTTAGGTATTTTTTTTCTTTTTGACAATTTCCTGAAAAGAATTTTCTTTATTATCAACAAGATGCTGACATCTTGTAGCTCATTATTTCCTTACATTATTATGTAATAATACTAACTTAATGTTACTTAAGTTGAAATCATTATTGGATTGCTCAGAATATTCCCTTCAGCTCATCTTTTTTTGCCGAGGATGCTCTCAGTATCAATGAACTACTCATTTTAATGGGGTTTACTCACACTTACAGGGCTGTTATGTATAGAAATTAGAAGAAAGTCTGATGGAAGAACTAGCTCAATAACTTTTAATATGTGAAAAATATTTCGTATATATTTTCAAACTAAGATATATCAAAGTAAAATTTATTTTATGTTTGTTGTTGTTGCTGTTGTTATTTGGAAATAACAGTGTCTGCTCATTGACAGGTTATACTCATTTTCTCCCTGTGTTTGGACAGTCTGTGTTGAGGATGGTTTAAAAACCTGTACGACGGAACTCTTGAGTCTGCTCATCCAACTTCGTCCTCAGCCAGCGATTACTCCTGCCGAGAGCTGGGCTGAGGTCTCCCTCTTTGCCCTGCTCTCTGTCGAGCATCTTACACCTGGGCGGCAGGTGCTGTGACATCCCTGTGGTTAACACCCCGATGCCACATGGCTAGTGGTGAACCAGCCCAACTCCAGGCCACATGTACCACTGTTACCTAAAGGACAGAGGAGTCATTTAAAATTTATAGTACCCATATTAAAAGAGTTAAAAAAAAAAAAGAAAAAGAAACAAACCAGATGAAGTAAATTTTATTTTAATATATTTTATTTTGAAAATACATCTAAAATATTATTCACATGTTAAAATTGAGCTGTTTTACGTTCTTGGCTTTTCGCAGTAAGTCTTTGAAATGCTGTGTGTATTTCGTGCTTTTTGCACCGTGCTGTTCAGACCCCGCCTGTTTCAGGTGCTGGGCAAGCCCTGTCTGAATGGAGCCCGTGACCTCTCTCTGTGAGAGCCTGCCTGTGAAACAATGATAAGTGTTTCCATTCAAAAACATCAGCTGTCACTTTGTTTTAAGGTAGTCTGTTAAACTCTGATCTTGATCTGAGTTCTGTCCTGACCCTTCTGTGGCGGTGAAGTCCTTCTGCTTCTTTAATGTTTCCTCAGCACAGGTGTTCGAAAGGCCAGGTACCCAACAGCCAGTCTTTGCTCAAAAATGGCACTGTTCTCTCATCTGCTTCTCTGGGTTTCCTTTTCTTCTAGCCAAGATGATTTTTATATATGCACATTTGGACATAATGACACAGGTTTTGACGGTGAAAATCGTGTTTGTTCCAGAGGAAAGTGTAATTTGTGTATCACCATTTGCATTTCCAGTTCTTTTAAGACGTCGTGGTTTTGAAATGTTCGCTCTGCTCATGGATGGTCTTTGCTTTTGCAGAATCTCATCTGCTCTGAGTGTGGGGATGAGTTCACCCTGCAGAGCCAGTTGGCCATACACATGGAGGAGCACCGCCAGGAGCTGGCTGGGAGCCGGCTTCATGCCTGTAAGGCCTGTAGGAAAGAGTTCGAGACATCCTCCCAGCTGAAGGAGCACATGAAGACTCATTATAAAATTAGGTATGAGCCTTTCCTTGGGCTTGCCAAAAAAAGAAATCTATACAACATATTAAAAATGGGTGTACTTTGCTATGATTGCTTAAAAATATTGTCTACTTTAGAAGCAGCAACACAGCAGCTAATCTGGAATGGTGTCAGGATAGCTTTTAAAACGTGTAAGTCCTAGTCCCGTGTACGGTAAGCAAGAGAAGCTCAAAAATTTAAAGCAGTCATCAGGCTGCAGGAGTCGAAATATTTAGCAAGTATTATAGTGTTAAAAGTTGTGGGACAGGGTACTGACAGAACGTTTTCATAGGTAAATAATGAGGTGTGTATGGTAGATCCACAAGGGCCAGATCAGCACCCTTTATAACAAACAGATTTATTCATACTACCTGTTTAGAACTTCTCTGTTCCTGACACTTGCACTTAGTGTGCATTTAAACATGTGTGAATGAAACTTAATCATTGCAAGCGGCCCTGTCAGACCTGGAGACTTTATGTCCCCACTTTGTGGGTGAGAAGCTCTAGATACAGGACCGAGTTACTTTCCCACGGTTTTACAGCTCGGAGGCTTCAAGCATCAAGGATTTAAACCCTAATTGCCTGGTTTTCGAGCTCATAATAGTGGCTTAATTAGTAGGCTGACAGCCGTGCTCAGTTGTCACACTTGTGGAGCGAGCTGAGGAGTTGTGTGTATGTGTATGTGTGTACTTCCTAGTAACAACTACAACCACTACAGCAGTGTCCACACCAGTTAATAAAGGGTATATACTGTGTGAAGACTTTGTCGGATTTGTTCACCCTCTTAGGCGCTGTGTTTTAGTGGCGTGGACGGCACACCCCACAGGGCCCGCACCGCCTTACCCTTCCCACGCCCTCCACTCTGCCTTTTGTCGACTAATGGGGGCCCCGAGCATGCTGCATGTGCCCCATCACGCTAGGTTTTTATTTGGATGAAGCTTTAACAGAGGCAGGTTTGGTGTGTCTCCGAGGGTTTTGGAGAGATGACGAAGGGTGTCTAGGCGGTCAGCATGCAGTCGGCTGCGCTGGCTTCTGGCCCTTCTGGGATGGAGGGACGGGCCAGACAGACAGCCTCATCCTCATGGAATGTGCATTTATCAGGGAGATGAGTCAGTGTGACACTTTCAGATAGTGCTTGTGTGGAGAAGGGAAGAAAGCTGGATTGCTCTGGGGCAGTGCTGGGAAGGTGGGCAGGTTGGTGAGCGGGCTGTTGAGGCGGGCCACGCTGAGGAGGGTGTCTGAAACGAGGAGGGCCATGCGGGCCAGGAAGGGGAGAGCAGTTGCCACAGCGCAGCTGCAGTGAGTTTTCGCTGCACTGGAACGCAGAAAGGAGGCTGGCGCTTGGGAGCCCACCGTGGAGGGGAGCTTGCTGGCGCTGGGTATGAAGGAGGTGGGCCCCGGGGCTGAGGGCCTCAGGAGGCCATCCTGGGAATGAGGATTGTATCCCAAGGGTAGGGGAAGTCTGCCCCCAACTTCCCCTGTGGGGTGGCTGTGGGGGGTGGTGTTGAGGCAGAGAGGCCGGTGAACCATCACAGCGGACGGTGGTGGTCTGGTAACTGAAAAGTGGGGAGGTCTGAGCATCTCTGGAGGTGTTTTGAGTGAAACCGGTAGCTTTTGAAGATGGACTTGCAGTCGGGGGCGAGAGGGAGAATCGGGAGCGACTCCTAAGGTTTAACCTTGCCCAACTGGGAGCTGCTGTTTCCTGGGTGGGGTAGCAGCAGGAGGGGGATGAACAGAATCCTGTTTGGCTCCCACTAGCTCGCAGCCCAGGCAGCCGAGCGCAGAGACGTCAGGCGGAGAGGGAGACGTCTGGGATTGGTGTCAGGGGTGCTGGAGGGAGAACTTGGAGGTCCTCAGCCCATGGATGGTGCTGAGGAGCAAGGAGACTGGAGGACAAAGCACGACTTGGCAGTGTAGGGATCGTACCCACACACGTCTTTACGTCTGAGCAGCACAGGTAGAGCTGTGTCCAGAAGGGACATTCTCACCTCTCCCCTCCAAGAAAAGAAAGCCAAGTTTATCTTTTCATTAGATAGGGAAAAATGAATTTTATGGTAATGAACACTACCAAACAACTGCATGTCTGTGTGTATCTGTTTGTGGAGACACACACTTACATGTGATTGATTTTCTCATTAAAGCATGTTCTGACCGCCGGTCATCCACACTTGCTGGTAGCATTTTAATTGTGAAATTGTAATACAGAGGAGACGACTTCATGACTATTTTCCCCCCGTGTTATACTAGGGTATCAAGTACAAGGTCTTATAACCGGAACATCGACAGGAGCGGATTCACATATTCATGCCCGCACTGTGGAAAGACATTTCAAAAGCCAAGTCAGTTAACTCGGCATATTAGGATACACACAGGTATGAAATACATTCACTTTTGGGCGATTTATGATACGGCTTAGAGGAAAGAACGTGTGTTAGAGCCAGCTAGAACTGGATGGTAATGTTGGCTTTTCTGTCCTTTGCTCTGTGACCTTGGTCTTTACTTTGAGATTTTGAGTAGTCAGTTGGATGCATGTGTCTACAGTACGGGGTGATGTTCTGGCTGGACAGATAGGTTTGGGGTCTTGGGTTTGGGGGTAATGTATTTCTCTTTTAATTCATCGGATGCTTACACATGTGGAATTATATTTTGATCATTTTTCTCCCTCTCTAGGTGAAAGGCCATTTAAATGTAGTGAATGTGGGAAAGCTTTTAACCAGAAGGGGGCATTGCAAACTCACATGATTAAGCATACAGGTGAAAAACCCCATGCCTGTGCCTTTTGTCCTGCTGCCTTTTCTCAAAAAGGGAATCTCCAGTCCCACGTGCAGAGAGTTCACTCAGAGGTAAACATCGAACTCGGGTCTGTGTGGTGCTCGTGGGGGTGCGGTCGATGGCTCTGGAGTTAATGAGTGAGCCTGAGAAATTCTTTTCTACTTTTATTTATTTATTTATTTATTAAAAAGATTATTTATTTATTTATTTGACAGAGAGAGACACAGCGAGAGAGGGAACACAAGCAGGGGGAGTGGGAGAGGGAGAAGCAGGCTTCCCGGGGAGGAGGGAGCCCGATGCAGGGCTCGATCCCAGGACCCTGGCACCGTGACCTGAGCCGAAGGCAGACGCTCAACGACTGAGCCACCCAGGCTCCCTCTTTTCTACTTTTAAAATACAGGTTTAGAGTTTGTGCAGAGCAGACCTTGTTTTAAACAAGCAAATAGGTACATCTCTGTGTGGACACCTTACTGACTTCCGTGTGGAGAGATAGAAAATATCTTTTTGTGGCCTTATGGATGCTATTATAGCTTTGATGAGTAAATGTTTGAAGATAATCATAATACCTTTGTTAGTTACAATCCATCGGTCTGGTTGTTAACATTTCATCCCTTTAGCAAACTTGAAACACAGACACTATCAAGTCTAAGAAATTGAAAGACAAGAAATAAATTGAGAGGAAAAAAGTATTTTTCTTATTACTATCGTTATTGCTAAACTCACCCATGGCCTCATTCACGTTTTTTATCAGCCAGAGCCCTGGTCTGTGTGTTTCCCTCCATGTGAATTATTTCAGTGAGACTGTTGTTCACCATTTCTTGTTGTCTGCAGATCATACTGATTTGTAAAATGTCTGGAAGTATTTCTCTTAAGCAGGTTAACCTTTGCTCTTTCCTGATTTGGTGTTTGATTTATAGTCTAATTGTAGAATATAAATTAATGCTCAAGTGACAGAAACACTTTTGTCATAGATCATTTTATTTTATGTATAACTGTTTTGCAGAATGAAGACTCATATTCTTTAAAAGCAAATGTGTATCTTTTTATTTTTTCCTTGATGCTTTAAGTATCACTGAAATAAAAAAAAACCCTCCACCCTTCACATAGTTTATAAACATATTCAGCCTTCCATATGTGAGTTACTTTTTAAAACTAAGTTTTATTTTCTAAGACCCAGACACCTGAGGAGGAACACATAAATACTAGTGAGGCAGTGATAATGTGGAGTGAGGTTTCCTTTAGATCTCAGAAGAATAGAAGTGGCCTGTACCAGTTATTCTGGGGGTGCTGCCTCTGTGTGCAGACGATTGCTTCGGGATGGCTGCTTACTCGTGTGGCACCCAGAGAGACCTCATTCCCCTCCCCCCGCTGGCAGCCTGCTGAGATGCCCACCGGTGCTCCTGAGGTCAACGAAACCCCTCTGGGGGCTTGCTTGGCTCCTGGCCTGAGAGCCCCGGGGTCCTGTGGTGGGGCAGATGGCTGTGTTCCAGAAATGACCTCAAAGGGTTGGTTTGTAAATATTATCCAGTCCTGTGACAAACCTTAAATTTGGTTCTTAACAAGGTGCTAGAAATGGAACAGAATATCCGTGTGCAGAGAAGGCCGGTCCGTATTCAAACCAGCCTTCGTAATTACAAGAATAACTACCGCCGGGCTTAAATAATGGCGAAGGAAGAGTTGAGATGCTTTCTGTGTACCCGGAGGTTCTGCTTCATTTCCCTCCCCTCCAGGGTCCCCTGTTGGCTTTATCATAACTGTGTACAAAGTAGTTGCTGACATGGAGTATTGGGATTGGTGATGGAAGCTTACACGGGGTGCAGCCCTCCTTCCCAGCCTGTGTATCGTAACGCACCAAAGGCTTAGTTAGAGTGCTGCTCACACCTGTGTTACACTGTGCGTAACCACTGAAGAAACAGACTGTAAGTCAGGTATCTTATTTTCACCAAATTACAATAACTGGAAACTATGTCTTCTTACTTCCAAATCTGTTCTTATTTATGGAAAAGACTATGAAATTTCAATTAATTTCACACTGGCAAGGTCAATGCAAGAGTTGGGTCATTGATTTTAGAACTATCCAGTTTGAAAGAAAAAGTAATGTTAAATGGTTAGATTGTTTCTGCCATTTTTAATGGAATGGTAAATTATGATTTGCTGTAATTTAAATATTTTTGTCTAATAGTTAATTGTAAAAAACAGTTTTTTCTCTTTTGTTCTTTAAGGTCAAGAATGGCCCTACCTATAATTGTACAGAATGTAGTTGTGTATTTAAAAGTCTAGGTAGCTTGAACACTCATATCAGCAAGATGCACATGGGCGGACCACAGAATCCAGCAAGCTCTACAGAGACCGCTCATGTTTTAACGGTGAGTCTAGCAAGCTGCTTGATAGGGGGATAACCTTTT
This sequence comes from Callorhinus ursinus, assembly GCF_003265705.2. Lineage (NCBI taxonomy): Eukaryota > Metazoa > Chordata > Mammalia > Carnivora > Otariidae > Callorhinus > Callorhinus ursinus. The sequence continues at coordinate 1,676,252 of NW_027397073.1, read as the reverse complement.
ACCAAAATTGGTCATCTTAATTGTGACCTTTAAAGTGGAATATTATTTAGTACCACAAAGGTGCTATGAAAGTTTTCTATAAGGAGGTAAGAGTACTTTCTTATTTTTTTAATTAGTGAAAGAAAATCAATCTTTTTAAACTTCAGATTAGTATCAGATGATCCTGATTTAAGAACTGTCACCTGAACCAATGAAAAGCACGCAAAATGCAATCATTAATTTATGAAATGGTAATTCTTACAGTGCTATTGATGGTTACTGTTGACTATTCTTTATCCCTGTGTGATGACTTAAGAATCAGTTAACCATTGTAAAATAGTATTTCTCCATGTCTGATGGGACAGTGGTAATTTTTTCCTGAGGATGTGGCCTTCTGTGAAACTAAATTGTGTAAAATCGGATGACACTCGCTCCCACGCTTGTGTTCGGGTTCTGGTGGGAGTCTTGAGCCCTGCCTAGGTCTGTTACCTCTTTCCTCTCGCAGCTGGTAGGGAGCGGCTGAGTCTGAGCGCGGGGCAGCGCACCATGTGTTAGCACTCGTGAGCTGGCTTGTTGGTGGTTTGTGCTGTCAGCATCTGCCTCCACCAGCATGGAAACTCGTTAGTGCTTGGTTCCTGGGCTTTATGTTCGCATTTACGGTTTGTGTTTTGTTCTCTTTTCTCAAAATATTGGCAGCTCAGGATGGTTCCTCACCTAACTCCTGATCAGGAATCCCCACGCGTTAGGCCAACCCTGTGTTGTACGTCCTGGATCCACCTTCATGCATCACACAGAATGCTGGGTCTGACTGCCACTGTCTTTTCCACGTGGCGTTTCAGGCTCCTGCGTGTCTGGGCAGTCAGAGCGCTCTCTCCTTGGATGTTCTTGGCTCTGGCTTTCCTGAGCATTTATGCCTCTAGTGCCCCTCTTTTCCAGAAATTTCCTGAATTATCTTGGCCACAGTGGTTTCTTCTCTCTTATTTTCTTTATTTTGTAACGCTTTTGTTTCTGTATTTTACTGGACAGGCGCGAAGGTGGGGCCTGCGAGCTTACACCCCCACCTTGAGCTGATCTTCTCCCTGTCACTCAGGAAACCTTTGAAACGTGTAGTGGGACAGTTCGTTCAATATGTTCCTTTAAGAGCCCATATTGTGCCTAACATAAAAATCAGTGAGGCGTTTTATTTAAAATTTGTGTTTGGGATATTGTTAGATTTTAATGCTCCTAAGGAAGATGTGCCTATTCCTTTTTTTTTTTTTTTTGAGAGAAGTACAAATTAACATACTTCTTACATTTTCAATGACAATGCTGCTGCGTTTCAGGCCACGCTGTTTCAGACGTTACCTCTCCAGCCGACGGAAGTCCATGTCACGTCTGCGTCGAGCCAGCAGAATTCCCAGGCCGTGACCGATGTCATCCAGCAGCTGCTGGAGCTCTCAGAGCCGGGGCCGGCGGAGTCCAGCCAGCCCCCACAGCCTGGCCAGCAGCTCAGCATCACCGTGGGCATCAACCAGGACATTTTGCAGGTGAGGCGTACCTTCTTGCTCTCGTCTGTGCTTGTCCGAGACCGGGTACCGTTACTGAAAAATAAATAGGCAGGACTTGTCCAAATAAAGGAATCATCATTAAATATGCGTCCTTATTGAAAACATTCTGTTGGAACAAAATATGCTTATGGGCAGTGCAGAATTCTAAATGATTAATCTATAAATTTAAAAAAAGGTTTAAAACTTAATTTTCTCTCTAAGCGATTTACTTGAGAAGAATAGGCCTTTCACAACTTTCTTATATCTCCTGTAACTATTGGGGAGAGTCAGGCCACCTCTCTTAGCAGCTTGTGAACGGGCCACGCCCCTGTGGGAGAGGAGGAGAAGGAAGTGGGGCAGAGCACGCTTTTCTGATTTCCCTACGCCGGTCCAGCCTTAGCCTCAGATCTTTCATTTACAAACAGATCTGGCCTGCCTTCTCCTCCCGATTTAGTGACCAGTTGTGAAAACTAACCTGTCACCTACGTGTACCTTTGGGGTGACCAGTTGGTATAAAGAATCTCGGGGTGCATGACAGCCAAGGTCTTAAGGGTGAACCCACTGTAACTTAACACAGTGATTCCCAGATGGTTTAGAGATAACCAGAGAGGTCTCAGGTAAAATTTCTAAATGTCAAATTAATTAATTCCAAGTCCTTTTAATTTAGCATACCGTATTTTGGGTGGAGGTGAGCTGTTAGTTTTCAGAAGGGACATTTCAGCTTCAAAGAGTTGTATAAATGATGGTTGGCAGTGCAGATTTTTATAGCTAGTAGGGCAGAATTAGGGTTCTGTGGGCAAAGCCTTATTGCATCTCTGTAATTGATTTTGGCAGGCAGATTTGGGCCTCCCACCTCCTAACCTGTTAGTTCTGTTCTGTCTCAGCAAGCCTTAGAAAACAGTGGGCTGTCTTCAATTCCAGCTGCAGCACACGCTCACGACACCAGCCACACCAGGATGCCCTCGGCTCAGGTTCAGAATCCGGATGCTCCTCACGCTTCGAGTGAGCAGACCCACTCCACAGAGGCAGAGCAGGAAAAAGAACAAGAAAGCCCAGAGAAGTTGGATAAAAAAGAAAAAAAAATTATGAAGAAGAAGTCACCATTTCTACCTGGTAATTTTAATACGCTTTAAGGTTTACGCGTTTTGGAGGGCATATTGCATATTTTTTCTTTTGAGGGCGACGTGGTTGCTGAATGTTCTGATAGTATCAACCTATTTGTTTGATATGTAAAAAAAACCTCGACCGTCGTAAACTTTGGGCTGCCTTTCTCCCTGTGATCAGTGTCTCCTCCTGACAGTCCTCCAGGCTCATTGCTGGGTCGTTCTGGCCACTTTTGTCCCTTCCTTTGCCACCGCACTGCCGTCTCCTGACTTGTAAGTGCGGCTCCTGGCGGACCCTCAGCCGTTTCCCCTGCGCTCCCCTCCAGCTCCGTGGTGTCTGGGCTGTTGAGCTCTCCATCACCTGCCCCGCGTGCACGGCCAGGCCCTGCCCTGGACTTGGGGATGCAAGCTGACGTCACAGGGAGGCCGGGCTCCCACAGTGTCCGAACAGGCACGCGTCTCAAGGATCGTCCTTCCCACGGGCTTTCTGTGCCGGAGTGTCTTCCTTCTCCCCTTGTCTCCCCCGGTCTTGGAGAGCCCCTGTGGTCTTAGAATGAGGGCAGCACCTAGAGGAGACTCTGGGCCCTGCCCTTCCACTTCTTGGTGCTCGCTGCACTTGGAATGTTTCTGACCCTCCTGTGCACCACGTATGGCCGAGTACATTCTCTTCGTCTGTGAATACCCCACGGGCCTCTTGCACGGGGCCAGGCATCACTACATCTTTCCCAAATGAAATCAGTTTCTGTGTTTGGGGCATGAGCGTTTCTCTAGAAATGTTTTCTAAGTGACTGACTATACCGCTTCTCCCAGGTGTCTTGGGGAGCAAATGCTTTCTTGCTGCAAAGCCTGGGATGATGACCCCTCTCATCTCTGTGAACACTTCTTCTGAGCATGTCTCTTCTCAGTGTTGACATGTGCTTGTGAGGTCCTTGTTCCTGCCCCCAGAACATGGCCCTTCTGCTCCCCTTTTCCCCTTGATCTGCCCCCTCATCCCCGAGTGAAACATGGGATGATGGAATCAAAGCGGTTTATCATCCAGAGAGGAAAGAAGGGGAAAAGCATCCTTTCCACATGTTTTTATTCGCGATATGAAGCCTTCTAGGGTTAGAGGTTAGGGGCTAGGGGTTAGGGTTAGGGGTTAGGGGTTAAGGTTAGGGGATAGGGTTAGGGTTAGGGGTTAGGTTAGGGTTAGGCACGCTCCATCCTGGTCTGCTGCACTTTGTCTCCTGTCCTGAGCATAGATGGTGGTTTCAAAACCGGGTTACCGTTAACATACACATGATTTTAATATGGACTATTCTGATTGTAGAGTTTGCGGAGGTTATGTCCGTTTATTTTTGAAATGCCTGAAGAAATTAAATACATGCACAGACTACTGAGCAAGTTGATGCAATTCTAGTGAATTTTAGACAAATGTGATCCTCAGTACAAGTTGAGAGCCAGCATTTTTTTTCCTTAGTCGTCCCTCACTTGTGATAGAATTACTGGGGATGCGTTTCTGTAGTAAGATACTTCTTCTGATTAAAGCTTTTCAGGGAGCAGGACATGTTTAATGTAGTGACTATTTCTGGAAGTAGCTGTGCAAAAGGGGAGTTGAGGGCCGTTTGGCGCCCCGAGGAGACCGTGAACATAAGCTCTTCTTAGAAGCTTTGAATTCACCTTAATCTCATGTCCCAAGTTGCTCACACTGTGCCATTTAAGCTGTCACTATTCGGCTTCCGTAGTTTAGTGTGAGAAGGTTTTAGTCGAATTTGTTTTGTTATTTTTAGAGATATATTGTGTATTAATTCAAAATTTAACAAATGCTTTTATATTTATCGTATAACTTGTGACATATAAATCATTATTAAAACTTCACAAAGTTTGAAATTTATTGCAGTAAAATATTGGCTTTCTAGAAATCCCAAGGAAAGGTGTTTTGGAAAGATGGTGACTTACTCCTTGAAGGATGACAATGGTATAGCTATTCTGTGTGGAACTCTTTCTTAAGGCCACAGAGATTTTACCTTTTTAGGCCAGAGTATGACTGGGAAAACGTAGCCCGAGCTTGACTCCTGTTCTGTGCAGTGATAGGCCGGCATCCCCGTGGCCTGCTGCTGGGCATGGGCTCCAGGCTGCCGTCCGTGGGCTTTAGTTCATCGGCCTTGGAAGCGATGTTGATTGCCCCTTTAGTGTTGGTTCTAGGTCTCTGTACCAGCTCTCCTCCTGCTTTCTTACTCTGCTGCTGGGGACCTGTAAGTGCCTAGGGCTCTGATAAATCATGACCTTAATCGTTGCAAAAGAATTAAGTATGAACTCATTCTTGGTAAGGACCTTTGCAACCCTTGTACTTTTTCTAAAACTAAAGTGCATGAACAGGTTTGGACTTTTATACCTACTTTGACTAATTCAAGAGACTGATATTTTCTTTCCATTTTTGCTTTGCTTTCTCTTTAGAGGGTCTATATTGTGAATAAAGAAGGTTTCTGTATTCATAGTTCAGATAAATTACTTGTTATTTTGTATTATTTTATGCTTTTATATAATACAGTCTAGAAAACCTTAAAAAGACTATTATTCATTTGGGTATAGTTGGATTAAGTTTGAAAATTCCATAATTTATCTCATTTGTGTACAATTCTTTGATAGAGTTTATGAGGTTTTCTTTAGGTTTGTTTTGAATTGTCATTTATAATTAAATATAAATACTATTTTTACTTAAGGCCTTTAATTTTTTTTTAGTGGTAGTCTGGTTTGGAGCTGAGTACGCATTAGTGGTAAATATAACACACTGCCGTATGAAGTATTAGGAAGGACAGCTAGCTCCAAGGTGTTTGTGGTGCGGCACAGGGTCAGTGCGTGGGCAACGCACAGCAGAGACAATGGTGAGAGGCCATAGAGGCATACTGTTAGTTAAAGATGTGCGCTGAGTTTGAGATAGGAGAAGTCGGTGGGCCACAGTGAGAAAGTAAGAGCTTCACTGAGTTGGGGGGACAAGAACCAAGTACTCATGGGAACGGAGGGAAGCACATGAATGTTGAGTGAGAGTCCCATGAGGCAGGAGAGCATTCTGCTCCAAGGATCACTGTAACAGTTTCATTTTGTGTGTTTTTCTGTATTAACAGTTATTTAAGAAATTCCTAGCATTAAATTCTGTTGATATATATAACTAACATTTTATGCAGATCGAACGTTTAGATAAGGGTGTATTTGGTTGTAGTCACACACATAGAAAACACCACCCACAGGTTACAAGAGCACAACTGAAGGATCCCCTGTAACCCGTTTGAGACTTTGGAGGGGCCTGAAAGGTCATTTACTGTCTCCACAGAGATCCTGTCTTTTTCTACTGATTTGTTGAAGTTCTGTATATAGTCTAGATTTTATTTCTTTGTCATTTATGTGTTTCAAATACCTTTTCCAGAAATAGCTTCTCTTTTCACTCTCGTTAGGATGTCTTTTGATGAATAGGTGAATAGAAATTTGTACTTTTAATGCAGTTGTCTTGATGGTATAACTGTTTTGTATGAAAATCTTTCTGAAAGGTCAGAAAGATTTTATCTTCTTAGACCAGAGTGTGATCTTCATAACTTAGCCTTTTCTTGATGATTTAGAGTCATCATTATGAATTTCATTATTGTTCAGTGCTATGGTTGCCTTTCTGTTTCTATTTCTTCAGTCTTTCTATTTATAGTTTGTGTGTTCTGTGTTTCATGTAAGAAATTTCTCCTTACCTACATTGAATTCTCCTGTATTTGTTTTTTTTTTTAACTAAGTGATAGGACTTGAACTCACGACCCTGAGATCAAGACCTGAGCTGCGTTCAAGAGTCGGACACTTAACCGACTGAGCCATCCAGGTGCCCCTGAATTCTCCCATGTGTTCTAACAAAAGTATTAGAACTTTTCTTTTCACATTTAATTCATTAATTTTTTTGGACTTTATTTTTACGTCTAAGAGGTGGGATTGAAATCTTTATTCCCGTGTGGTAACTAGTTGTCAAGCACCATGTATTAGAAAATCTGTCTCTTCTCTGATATGTGATACCAGGTTTGTTAGGGATCTCGTTTCTGTCTCTGTGTGTGTCTAAGCTCTGGGTTTTCAGTTGTGCTGCGCTCTTCTGTTTGTCTATGTGGAGATCGATACACTGTCTCCATTATTTAAAATAGCTCTTAAAATCTGTAAGGTGGGTCTTTATTTTTCATTCTCTTTTGTATTATCTTGGTCTTTGATTTGACAAAATTAGTATCTTTAACCAACTGAGCCACCCAGGCGCCCGACGAAATTGGTATCTTTAAAATACAGTGTTTTTTTATGTCCCTGAACGTATTTCTCTTTCTATTGGTGTCTTTTGTTACATAAAGCTCTTGCAAGTCTTCTCAGATTTATTCTTTTACCTTATCCTTTTGTCACTGTAAACTATTTTTATGTTGCAGTTTTTGTTATAGGTATGTAGAAAGATAATTGGCTTTTGTATATTGATTATGAATCCAGCAACCAATTAACTTCTATTATTAATTGTAGCACTTTGGACATTATGTTGGATTTTCCATGCAGATACTATATTGTGTATAAATAATGACACTTTTCCTCTTCTTGGTACATTGGCTTGGACTTATGCCACAGTGTTGTGTAGAGGTGTGGAGAGTGGTCCGCTTCCATCTTAACTTTGAACGGGGGATGGTTTTAATGTTTCACAGTTGAATTTGGCTTTTTATTCTTGGCTTTTCATAGAACCTCTCAGATTTGGGAGGCTGCCTTCCACTGCTGGTTTACCAAGGAGGTTTTTTTGTTTTCTTCCTTATGTTGAATATTATCAAATGCCTTTTCTTTCTCTTTTGTTAGGATCATATGTTTTTCTATTTTAATCTCTGAGGTGGTAAATCACAGTAATTGATTGGAAGCAAACCATGTCTTCCATCTGGGCCTCCATGTTGCTCTAGTTTCTCTCTCTTTCCCTTCCCTCTTCTTTTCCTGTATTTTTTCTTTATGACACATTTTTGAATTTGCTTGGCCAGTATTCTTTTTCTCAATTTCACTTAATAAAATACACTTTTTTATTAAAAAATGGATAACACCAGTTACTTACTTTTAAATCAGTTAAATTATAAAACCATTGTTTTATAGAATGTATACTGGTGTTAAAATAATTTAAAGAAACGCTATCTAGAAAATATTACTTTTGGTTATTATGTTCCCCTCATACTTCTATAGCATTTTTATATGCAACAATTTGAGTTGGCATGTAAGCAACTTCTCTTGTCACTTATCTGTATTTGGGGAGAATCAAGCCCATTTTATAAAAAGTCATCATGCGTATCCTGCAGGAAGCTCAAAGCAGGTTTAAAAAGATCTGTGTGAATGGCACAGAAAAATTCCTTTTTTATAAATCATTAACTGAGCTCCCTGGCACGCATAGGGAGAACAGCTGTGACAGAGGGACACCTTTGAGTCATTTTAAAGAACTTTAGCGTCAGGCTTCTGGAGCGCTTTCCAAAACTGATGAATTATTTCTGAAGCTACCTGGGAGGGTAGGTGTTCCTTTTGAAGACCCAACACTTTGAGCTCCCTTCCAGGGTCACTGCACCTGCAGGTGAAGCCTGCACTGCGTGCGTCTGTCCGGTCAGAGGTGCGTTCTGAAGGTGTGGGAACCACGCAGGGGTGCTGTACATAGGAGCAAAATCAGCAGACCCCACTGGTCCATCTTTGCCTCCCTGGAGCTGTACCAGCTTTGAGCGGGTGATAGAGTGCATTCTCTGTGCAGTAGGGTCTGGATATTGGACTGTTCCTCGGTAACGTCTTCTGCACCTTGCCTGCTCTGACTTCAGCTCATTCCACCGACTGTTTGCGGGAAGGCGAGGTAACTCCTCTCTGAAGCAGCAGGCTGGCTGTTTGTCCACAGAGCAGCACTCCAGAATTGCATGAAGCAGGGGCAGGACCATATGTAGTATCAACAAGGAGTCCTGTGCCTTACCTTTGCTTGCAATCGGGTTGATAAAGGGCATCAACTGCTATCGAGCAATAGTTTCGGAGAACTCGGATCTCCGCCAAGAAGAACGAACGTGGGCATTACCCAAGTTCCCGTCCTATCTCGGAGCAGTGGCTCTTGAAACGCTGTCTGAGAAGGGAGCGCCGTAAGATGCTGGAAGAGCTTCTGGAAACCTGTAGAGAGCCATATTGCCACCCTCACTTGCCTAAAGCGTGTAGGGCACCTCCCTCCCCCCCGCGCGCGCTCAGCGTCCAACTGAGGCTCAGCCGTAGAAGCCAGTGTAACTCTGGGGAGACTGGAGTGTGCCCAGCGGTGACGTCAGCTGTCTCGTATTCTCTACAGACGTGGCTTCACCTTCACCCTCGTTTCCAAACTCAGTTCATCAGTAGTCAGTTTTTCCTAACAGCCGGCACGATGGCCTCTGTTAGCTTTTGCTGCTCCCAGAGCACTGTAGGCAGTTTCAAAAGGCGAAATAATCCTGAAAAACCCGTAATGTTAGAGGAGATGCCATCACCGTCATGAGTTGGGAGCCTTGACCTGACACCAACATCCCTTGTTGCAGTACCTTCTGTTGTCTCTGCCCATTCTTCATTTAGTCCAGCCAGCTACCAGTGCCGCCCCATTCCATTTCCGGTTTAGAGAAGTCAACAGCATGCTCCCGATCAGTGCTGAAAAACGCAGGCGACTGTGGGACTCGATACCACAATTCTGCTGGGCTCATTTGTCAACAGAGTCTCTTGGTTTGTGTATGATTTCAAGTGAGTGGTCACTTGGCTTTTCCTGTACACGATTTGTTGGCCTATGGCCCATCTGCCCCATCACTGGCTGTGCAGGGGACACCCACTTGAAGGTGCTGACATGTGACTGAGTGCGCACACTGATGGATGTGTAAGATGTGGTAGCATGATTCCTCCAGTTTGGAATGCACGGTTCCCGCAGCGAGCTCTCGTTCAAGTATTCCTGCAGCCTCTTCTGCTCTGTGCATCACACCATGACCCACCAGCTGAGTCCGTGGCCTTGAGGATTCAGGGGTGCAGACCTCCTCCTCAGGGCTTCTGTCCACTGCTGACGGAATGCCAACAACAACCACAACCAGACTTGGGCCATGTAGTGAAATATTCTGTGACAGGGAGTAAAGGGAGACTTGGGCTGCTTTACTTCATTCGAAGGTCTCTCTCTTTGGAGATGCAGCATCTGAACCTGAATCCCAGGATATGAGCATCTCCCTGATTAGTTGCTGTTGAACAGGAGTTAGGTCTGAGTATTTATATTTAACTTGAGGTTTTGCTGCTTGAAAGCAGGACAACTTTCTATGACTCTCCCCTCTTCCCTGGGCTGGAGCTTCTGCATGCACCTGCGGCATCTGGGGAAATCTTTAGTTGCTGGGAATCAGCCAGGACCCTGTTTCTGGTGTCTGAGCCAGCACTTGGATGTGGCCCCAGGAGAGCCTTCCTCTCCATCCCTACCGCTGAACTTAGAGTTCTCTGAGCACAGTGGGTGCCCTCTGGTCCCACTGAACAGTCCACAGCTGTCTTCCTGTCACTCAGTCCTGCCTCCCACCTGCAGGGCCGGGTCCCTGTCCCGTTGTCACCCCATTCTCCACCACGGCCACAGTTGGCGCTGAGGACGGAGCTGGCTGCGTTCCCGGTAGCTGCTCTCGTGTGGAGCCTGGTTGAAGAACGCGGAGGACGCGTCTTGGATACATTTGTTTTCCTTCTGCTGCAGATCTTCCGCGGCGCGAAGGTTTCCCGGCATCTTACCCTGTCCGCCCCAAGCTGGACTCTTGCTCGTCCGCACCTGACATCTCGTGCTCTGGCCGTTGTGAACTTGACGTTTCCGGAACTTCATACCTGGCTTTTGCTTCTTCTTTGCCTGGTAGTCCAGGCCCTGCTGTCTTTCCAATGCAGACTTTTGTTTTTTGGTTAAGATTTTATTTATTTATTTATTTAGTAATTTCTTCACCTAATGTGGGGCTCAAACTCACAACCCTGAGATCAAGAGTTGCATGCTCTTCCAACTGAGCCATCCAGGTGCCCCTCGAATGCAGGCGTTTTTGAGTGTTCTTACCCTGTGGGACGAATCCACACGGTCTTGGCCCATGTACACGAATGCAGGTTCCTGTCTCAGCACATGTGTAGCTCTGTCTGCATACCTGAGGCCCTTCAAGGGCAGGAGTCTGCCTGCAGTGGCACCTGGGGCACAGTAAATGCTCTCCTTGAAGCAGAGCCAGAGGACAGATGTTTGTGAGAAAATTATACTCAGACTCTGGAATTAAAGACTTCAGTATGTGCCCTGACTTTTCCATTAACTGGCGCCTGACCTTGGGCAAGTTAGCTAACCTTTAAAATGTCAGCTTTAGGGGCTCCTGGTTGGCTCAGACAGTGGAACCTGTGACTCTTGATCTCGGGATTGTGAGCTCAAGCCCCACGTTGGATGTAGAGATGACTTAAAAATAAAATCTTTTAACAAAATAAAATGTCAGCTTTGTCATCTTTGAAATGGGGCAGTGACAGAATAAATGGGAGAGAATCGAATGAGAAAATCCATGCAAGCCATTCGAATAGTGCCTGATACATGGTAACTGCTTGAGGGAACACGTATATTTTAAAATTATTTTTTTAAATAGGTGTAACTGGCTCATGTCACATAATTCAAAAGATCTAAAACGGTGTGTCGTGAACAACCCCCTGTTCATCTTTGTCCTCCATGTACCCCTAGGGCCTGGGCAGCTCGTGGCCTCTCTGTGGTTTTTAAATGAGCAAGGGCATGTTACTATATATTGTGTATCTATTGGTGTTTAGCAGGATGGGGGGCATACAGTATATGTATATATTTTTTGCAGTTTACTTTTTTGCTACCTGGTACCTTCTTTTACGAAATGTCTGGGGATTATTCCCTTGTATGGATAAATAATTATTTAGGTTATTTGCAGGCTTTTGCTAATACAAACAATAATAAATTTATATAAAATCCCTTTGAGTCTAAATACTTTAGTGTGTATTTCCTAAGGCCAAGATATACTATCTTCGATAATCATAGGACAGTCATCAACATCAGGGTGTTAAAATTGATCCAGTCCACAGATCTTATGCAGATTTCATTATTTGTATCACTAATGTGCTTGATAAAAAGGAAAAAAAAATCGTGCGTACTTAAGAAGTTGTGGTGAATATTGCTGATTTTCCTCCTGTGCAGTTGTGTCCGTCTGTGTTCCTGGCAGCACTGTGTGGAGCGCCTGTTTGCTCAGAGCCTTTTGAACAGGTTCTTGTCCATATCTAGGGATCCCTTTTACTCATCGATAGGTTAAAAATGGTTTCTTACTGTAGTTTTAATTTCATTTCTCTTAAAAGAAGTCAAAGGCTGAGCAGCTTTTCATGTTAAAGAGCCACCTGCATTATTCTGTTTGGCTGACTCTTGACTTTTATTTGCTGTAATATATTAAGGATGACAGTATTTTGAGAGCATATATTCTCTTCTAATTTGTCTTTTTGAGTTAAAAGGGAGAAGTGTTTTGTACTTCCATAGCCAAATTTGTCCATGTTCCGCGGGTTTTGGACTTGTATGATACTTAGACTTTGACAACTGACGTTATGGAGAGTAACCTCTCTTATCTAGCACTTTCCTGCTTTCATATTTTAAACTAAACCTTTGACTCAGTTTTATTTTTTATTTGCAGACAGACACCCCTCTGTCCAAACACCATGCCACCATACCATTCTTTCTACCCACAGCTCTCTATGGGTCTTGTCTGGACTGTGCTCTGGGCATGAATCTTTTTATTCATGTGTTCTGGTAGCTCTGACGTATGCCTTTGTGACTAGCAGGCCTAGTCCTCCCCAGTTACCCTGTTTTCAAAGTGTATTTTTGACGATTGTCACATACTTACTTTTTCATGTGTACTTTAGAATTGTCTGCTAGAGTTCCAGAGCCCTAGTTTTTAAAAAAATCCTATTGGTATTTGTAAATAAGTGATTTAACCAGTGAGAATTGATGTCTTTATAACTTTTAGTCTTTGTACCAAGAATAGGGTGTGTATTTCCATTTATTCAGATCTTTATATTTTTTTCATATTTTAATAGTAGTTTAAAACTTTCTTCTGGATTTTGTTAGATATGGATGATGTTGATTTCCAGGTATTAAAATGTGGGCCTCTTTCTTAGTTTTAGGTTTTTAAAGGCATATAATCATATCATTTGTAAATAATGATTTTACCTTTTCCTTATAGTTTATACTGTATATTTCTATATCTTATCCAATTTCATTGGCTTGTATCACTAGAATACAGTAAATTCAATGCAGTGATAGTGGACTTTTTCCTGATTGTAATAGGACTGATTTTATTATTTTCCTATTCAGTCAGATGTTGTATTGAGATATGTTTATTCAGCTCCTCCTGTTTTTAGACAGTTTTTTAAAAGTTAAAACTAGATGTTAAATTTTAGTAATTGCCTTTTCATCTTGAAGATGATTCTAATATACGTTTTTACTTTTAAATTTATTAATATGTTGGACGAGAAAGGCAGTTGCCCAGCACCAGGGAGATTTGCTGTGTAGGAATGCAGATCTGGTTTTCCAGATCTTTCAATTTGTCAAAGGGTCGAATATCTGGATTTAATTTTTTTTCTAATAGTATGTGGTCCAAACAAAACATATGTGGGCCACCTTTGGAGACATCTGCAGGGCTGCTAGTCTAATTTCTGTTCCAGTCCATTCCCAGAAATAATTAGAGCCTGATGACAGTTTTATGTTAGGTCATCGTGGGCAATTAAAGATAAAGTTTTCATTTTTGCCCGGAAAAAACCTGATGGGGTGGGAATTTCCCAAGTTTAGCTAATAGGTACTATAGTTCCCCCACCTTTTTATACCTTGCTTTTCTGATTTGTCATAAGACCATTAGATAATTATTACACTTTTATGACTTAATTTTTATCTATTGGTATTACACGGTCTTAAATTTCAGACTTCAGTAATATGAACAAGATCACCATAAAATAAATGTCTTTCTCTCCTTTTTAAAGCCACTTCCCTTATTTCCTACTTTTTTCCCTGTGGTTTGTCCTGGTTTCCATTGTGTGACTGTTTTCTAAAAAAATACCCTTTTTAATTCTTTTACCTAACCTCATTTCCTATGTTAATTAGTCTTGAAAAGAGCATTGTATTCAGGAAAACACATTTTCTTTCCTTATAGATTCACTTAACATAAGGAAAATTCCTTGCATTTACTAATATTAGAGAAGCAAATAAAAGATTTTCCCCCAGTAAAGCTATGTCTGTACAGACACAGTTAAATAAACAGTTAATATTTTCTGATGAATTTCATTAACTTGGCCCAAATCTGTGTAATTTCAACTGGGTTGTTTACGTCATTGTAGATGTCTATTTAACTACAGATGAGTAAATCGAATAAAAAATTATGAAAGATAAAAAGTGATCCTGCTGAATTTTGTTTTTAAAATTTTTGTAATTTAGAAATCATTTATTATATTTCCATAAATTAGGCTTGTGATTTTTGTTCTCGATAGGAATAGTTTTAAACCTGATTGAAAGTGGAATAATAATATTTAAAGTTACAAAAGAATCTTTTACATTTGATCATGAACTAGTATATATCATACGTACTGTTTCTTTGTCGTAACTATTTGAGTGCCTTTTTACAGCATGAAAATTCACCATCTCCTAATTATTTGCATGTGTATTACATTTTATTCCATGACATCAGATAGATTCAAACAATGCTTATTCCACCTTCTTTCCTTCTCTTAGTATTCTTTGAGTTAATTTTGGGGTCATTTGCTCACATTGCTTTTATTCACATTTACAGTGGACTGAGTTTGGCCTCCAGCTATTGATGTATATTACCTGTCCACTTAGTGCTCTTACCTCTCACAGGCTATGATTTGTGTTCTCATGGGACTGTCCAGATTTTCTGCAAGATTAAATCATAGTCTTCAATAATTTCAGTGATCATGGAAATGTCAACTTTTTTCATAATTGATCATCTATCTTCTGCTGTGGCAAAACGTATATAGCTTTTTATAGGTACGGTATATTGTTTTAATCTAACCCTAGAAAGACATTCAAGTGCCTTCATATTTGGTATCATAGCTGGGCTGTTGGTGTTCTTCATTTGGCTGCAGGTTCAATCCGCGAGGAGAATGGCGTTCGGTGGCATGTGTGTCCCTACTGCACGAAGGAGTTCCGGAAGCCTAGTGACCTGGTGCGCCACATCCGCATTCACACCCACGAGAAGCCCTTCAAGTGTCCGCAGTGTTTCCGGGCCTTCGCCGTGAAGAGCACCCTGACCGCTCACATCAAAACACACTCGGGCATTAAGGCCTTCAAGTGCCAGTACTGCATGAAGAGCTTTTCCACCTCGGGGAGCCTCAAAGTGCACATCCGCTTGCACACAGGTGCCACGGGGGCCCTCCGGGGACATGGGGTCACAAGGTCTGCGGACAGTAGTGGAACACTTTGAGGGCTCGTGTTTCTTTCTTTGCCTAAGTATTTATGATTACCTTCTAGAGGCGAGGCTCCGGGTGTGTGTTTACCAGTGAAGAGAGAGCCGATGGGACTTTGATTCTCAGGGAGCTGATGGCTTAATGAGGGAGGCAGGAAGCAGTACTGCTTAGGGAAGAGCCGAGAGATGGTGCTCGTGGGCAGCCACACTTGGAGGTAGAGGAGGCGGGCCTTTCGATGGAAGAGACGCCTCAGGTGGGGCATTTGTGCCGAGGCCTTGGGCAGCGAGGGAAAACCTAACACCTACTCTACCTTTCGGATATTTTGTAATCAGTATTAAGGCATGAAAACGTTCATATTTAGGCAGTAATTTTGTAATAGTTTTATTTATTTATTTATTTATTTTTAAAGATTTTATTTATTTATTTGAGAGAGAGAGAGAGAGAGAGAGAGAGCGAGCACATGAGGGGGGGGGAGGGTCAGAGGGAGAAGCAGACTCCCCGCTGAGCAGGGAGCCCGATGTGGGACTCGATCCCGGGACTCCAGGATCATGACCTGAGCCGAAGGCAGTTGCTTAACCAACTGAGCCACCCAGGCGTCCTTGTAATAGTTTTATTGAGATATAATTCACAGATCATAAAATTTACTCTTCAAGTGAATTCGGAATTCACTTTGTTCAGAAATTGTGCAACCCACCCAACTATCTATTTTCGACATTTTTATCGCCCCTCCCCCGTGGAAGAAACCCCATACCCATTAGCAGTAACCTCACCTATGAACCTGGGGTTCCTGGGCCGAGCTGACCATGTGGATGAGGGTTTGAAAACGCTAAAGTGTGTCAGATTTGTTATATGCCATTCTTAGGACTCTCCAGTTTCATTTATCAATGAAACTGTAAGTGAAGGAAATTTCCTTCAGGAAAGCGAATTGATAGTGGAGAATCGTTAAGAGGAAATTATTAACTGTCGTTGTCATCATCATCAGCAGCATTACATACAACTAATAACAACTACTGTTCACTGCTTGTTTGCTAAATGCTCAGAGCTGCTAAGTGCTATTTCGACCTGAGTGTGTTCGCTCCTGGCAACCAGCCTGGAGGCAGGCACTGTTATTCCAGTTCGCAGACGATGGTTTGAGAGGGAGAGCAGTCTCACACACTCTAGTATTCTTAAGGACTGCATATTTAAATATTTTAAGGTTTAAATATTTTACAATGCAAAATTAACAAGTGTTCTTTTTTACTTAAAATGCTCTTATTGCATCTAAATATGCACTGTCTGCAAACAAGGGAAAAAAAGTTGAATTTATAATATCCCTGAAATTATAAGCATGAAATGATGAATATTCAAATCAGTATTAAAATACTGGAATTTTGTGTTGGCATTAGTTGTTGAGATGTGTTTTCTTGAAATAATTCTACAGTATCTTTTTATTTTTATCAGGGGTCAGACCTTTTGCTTGTCCTCACTGTGACAAAAAGTTTCGAACCTCAGGCCATAGGAAGACTCACATTGCTTCTCACTTTAAACACACGGAATTAAGAAAGATGAGGCACCAGCGCAAACCGGCAAAGGTTCGAGTCGGCAAGGCCAACGTTCCGGTCCCCGATATTCCTTTGCAGGAGCCGATTCTCATAACTGACGTAGGTAAGATTCCCTTCCCCTTTGTACCGTACAAGGATCATATAAATATTATGGCCTACATAGTTGTAAGCGTGGTGTTAATGAAGTTTTTGTTTGGCATTTTTGCTTTATGGCCTAGAATGTTCCACAATCAAAATGAAAATCCTAGTTCTGTCTAAACTGCTCAAATTGCGTTCTTGGTTAAGGAAAAAATGATGTATACAGGTGAAGGTATTAGTATGTAAGTTCTCATTGAAGAAAAATTTCTGCCTCAGTAGAACTATCAAAGTGGACAAGTGTTCTTTATGTGAAATACAGAGTGCCTTTTATTATTTTTATATTAAGATCTCTGTGTAGTATGTAACAGATTATTGTATGGCTGCTTTAATCTTTGGACTTGAAAAATTGCCAGCTTTTAAGGTTTTTTTTTTTTTTAGGCTCAGTGTTATAATCAAGGTAAAGTACGACTTTGTTAAAAGAAAACACTGCTTATGAGAATCTTCAGAAAAATGTTTTTGTAAGTGCTAAACAAAATTAAAGAAACTTCATTAAATTCTGTGCTAAAACTTTTATTTTTGTGCAGTTCCTGTATTTCATTATGTCTTAGGCAAGATAATCCAGTCTATGAACAAACTTAACATTAAAGTATAACTGAATAAATTAAGGTTAAATGGTATAAAGGGAGATATTTTAGATTAATATAAATTATAATCTGCTAATAAGATGATCAACAACCATGAATATTTAGGAGCATCGCATAAAATATATAAACCAAGAACAAGTAGAAGAAAAGAGAAATATTCAAATTCTATAGTATCGTGAAAGATCCTCAAGTAGATCGATTTAACTAAACAGTGAAACTAAAAGAGAATTTGAAGTACACATATAAAAAGGATTATTTTATAGCTTTATGGAATCTTTTACTCTATAGTATGTACTCTTTTAAATATACATGAAATAAAAAGTTGATCAAATCCTAGGATATAGAAGAACTTTAAATTTTCCAAAGTAGACATTGTGCAGGACACAATCTTTGATTATAGTTCAGTGAAAGCGTAATAGAACATAGGTGAATGTGTTAGTTATAGTTCAAATAGCTAACACATTTGAAAATTTAACTGACGTGGACCTTTTCTAGAATAATGTACTTACCGTAATTGACTATAGAAGAAGTGGAAAACTCCAAAACAGACAGCAAGTAGAAGGTCATCCTCCCCAAAGTATCGTTCTCTGATGATTTTATGTCTAAGATCTACTAGGCTTCCAAGGAACTATGATTCTTAGGGGTATTAGTTGTTCAAAGCCAAGAAACTGATCAAAGCTCCCATGGGTGGTTAGAATACTTTGATGCCCTTGTCCACTTTTTGGTAGCTCACAAAGCAAAGCAGCAGACAGTTTTACTTAATGTGTGTTTAATCTTTACTATAAACTGTAGGTTCTCAATGGTTTGTGCTATACCTGAAATGCAGAAAAATCTCTGAAAGTCAGGACCAATTCAACATTTATTTAGTGGCCCTAGAATTATCCTTCATGCTTGAGAGTTACCTTCAAATTACCAGTTTTTTTCAGTTTGCCATTAATCAAATTAAACACCTGTGGGTTTCTTGACTCAAAGTTTGTAAGCCCTTAGTTGAGTTAAACTACAGTCCTAATACTCCAGACATTTTCCAAGGTTCAAATGGGGTACATTTTACTTGTTGATTTCACAGATGCTTGTGAATCAAAACTTGGACCTAATTAGTGGGAGCAGAACTCTCCTTTGGTCTAGGCTGAATGAGGTACATGAGGAAAATGATTCATAGTGTGGCTTCACATTGTAAAATGTAAAATATTGTAAATATTTATTTTCATGCTTAACTTCGTTATTATTTGTATTTGTGTCTGTCTCTTTCAGACTCTGAGCTCCTTGGGGTACTATATAAAAGACGTGACTTTAATAACCTTTGGGGGACAGATTTTGATAAAAACATGACAGGGTTTTTAGCATAGATAAGTTACAATTATTTGACTTCATTGGGAGATGAGCTGTTCTAGTTCAGCCTAGTTACTTAAAACACAGTATGTCATTTAGACTAAGACTGTCACTTAGGAAAGTATTAAAATGCATTAAAACGACTAAATCATTTAGTCTGTGTATTAAGGAAGCACTGTTGGTGGTATTGTACCATATGGTCATAAAAACTTTTAGAGCTGTATAGGAACTTAAAAATAGTCATTCCAAAACCTCTCTGTATTCCTCATTTGTAGGTTATACAACTAGTTTGTACTCATGGTAGAACTAGAATCTGGATCTTCTGATTTCTAGACCAGAGTTGTGTTCAGTAAAATTCACTTCCTCTGCATACCCATTACCATTGAATGCCCAGGCACAGAAGTGTGGAAGAGCACAATATGAATTTCAGGTAGTCATTGTATCTTGGTGTCAAGCACCAGTAATTTATTTTCCCAAGCACCAGTAATTTTTACTGAACTTGAATATTGTGAAATTTATTGCATGTTAGGGATTGTATTTCACTAGACATGCTGTCTTATACTCTAGATGTTTTTTCTTCTAATTCAAGAGCTAAATTTTAAATACAGTTATGTGCAGACTGCGGAGGTATTGGAGTCAAGGTGATCATAATATTCAGAGGGAATTCATTATTACCATCATAAAAACCTGAGAGAGTTCATTACCACCAGATCTTCTTACAAGAAATGCTAAAGGGATTTCTTGGAGTGGAAGTAAAAGAACAATAATTAACACCATAAAACATTAAAAAGTAGCATAAATCTCATTGGTAGTGGTAAATATGCAATCATAGATTCTGCAATATGGTAATAGTGGTGCACTTTACTTACAACTCTTGTTTAAAAGTTTAAAAAAAAGAGAAGATAGTAAAAATAACCATAACTACAATAATCTGTTGTTACATAGTATAAAAAATATAAATTGTAACAGCAATAACCTAAAATGTGAGAGGGAGAAGAAGTAAAAGTGTAAAATTTATTAATTCTGTTGAAGTTATTATCTGTTTAAAATAGGGTGTTACAAGTTTAAGGTAGTCTATGTAAGCCTCATGGTGACCATAAGGGAAAATCTATAGTAATTGCACAAAAGAGCATGATAAAGAAATTAAAACATATTGATACCAAAAGGCATCAAAGCACAAAAAAGACAGCAGAATAAGAAACAAGGAACATTGGATCCAGAAAACAATTAACAAAATGGCATTAGTAAGTTCTTATCAATAATTACTTTAAATGTAAGTGGATTAAATCCTCAAAGGACGTAGAATTTCTGAGTGTATAGCAGAACAAGACCCAGTGATATGCTGCCTACAAGAGGCTCATGTTAGCTTCGAAAAGATACACATAGTCTGAAAGTGAAGGGATAGAAAAAGACATTTCAAGCAGATGGTAACCAAAAAAGGCAGGGGTAGTTATACTTGCATCAGACAAAATAGACTTCCTTCCTTCCTTCCTTCCTTCCTTCCTTCCTTCCTTCCTTCCTTCCTTCCTTCCATTTTTAATTTTTTTAGACAAAATAGACTTTAAAGTGGAAATGATGAAAAAAAAGACAAAGGAGGTCATTATATAATGATAAAGGGGTCAATACATCAAGAAGATATAACAGTTGTAAATATTTGTGCATCCAACATGGGAGTACCTAAATATATAAAGCAGAAACTAACAGCTAAAAGGAGAAATAAACAGTAACACAGTAATCATTGAGGACACTAATACCCCACTCTCAACAATGAACAGATCATTCAGATGGAGAACAATAAGGAAACAGCAGAATTGAACAACACTATAAACCAAATGGACCTCACAGGCATATACAGAACATTCTAACTAACAACAGCAGAATACATATTATTCTCAAGCACACATTAGACATTTTCTAGATTAGATCATATGTTAGACTACAAAAAAAGTCTTAGCAAATTCATAATAGTCAAAAGTCTCCCAACATAGAAAAGCCCAGGACCAGATGCATTCACTAGTGAATTTTACTGAACATTAAAGAAGAATTAACATCAGCCTTTCTCAAACTCTTCTAAAAAACTCAAGGAGGAAAGAACATTCCCAAACTCATTTTACAAGCCCAGCGTTATCATCATACCAAAACCAGGAAAGGACACTACTAAAAAAGAAAACTACAAGCCAATATCCCTGATGAACATAAATGCAGAAATTCTCTATAAAATGCTGCTAAACCAAATTCAGCAGCACATTAAAAGAATCATTCACCATAATTAGGTGGGATTTATCACAGGGATGCAAGGATGGTTCAACATATGCAAATCAATCAATGTGGTATGTTAAATTAACAGAATGAAAGAAAAAATTCATATGATCCCAATAGATGCAGAGAAAGCATCTGACAGAATTCGACATGTATTCATGATAAAAAATGTGAACAAATTAGGCAAAGAAGGAACATATCTCAACATAATAAAGGCCGTATATGACAAGACTACTGCTAACAATATACTCGATGGTGAAAGGGTAACGGCTTTTCCTCTAAGATCAAAACAAGGCAAGGGTGCCCATTCTCACCACTCCTATTCAACACAGTGCTGGAAGTCCTAACTAGAGCATTAGCATCAAAAACAGTAAAATACTTAGGAAAAATTTAACAAAGGAGGTAAAAAATCTGTACCTGAAAACTAAAAGACATTGATGAAAGAAGTTGAAGAAGACACAAATCAATGGAAAAGTATCCCATGTTCATGAACTGGAAGAATTAACAATGTTAAAATGTCAATACTGTCAAAGCCACCTATGGATTCAGTGCAATCCTATCAAGATTCCACGGGTGTTTTTTACAGAAGTAGAAAAAGCACTCCTAAAATTGTTACGGAACCATAAAGAACCTGAATAGCCATGGAAATCATGAGAAAGAACGAAGCAGGAGACATCATGCTTCCTGATTTCAAGCTATACTGTAAAGCTGTCATCATTGATACAGTGTGTTACTGGCATCAAAACAAAGAGAACAATGGAATAAAATTGGGAGTCTGGACATAAACCCAAGCATATATGGTTAACTAATATTTGACAAGGGAGCCAGGAACACTCAATGGAGAAAAGACAACCTCTTCAGCAAATGGTACAGATTATTCACACGTAGAAGAATGAAACTAGACCCTTATTTCACACCACTTACACAAGTTAACTCAAAATGGATTAAAGACTTAAATTTAAGACTTAAAACCATAAAAGTTCTAGAAGAAAACATAGGAACAAAGCTTCTTGATGTAGGTCTTGTTAATGATGTTTTGGATATGACATCTAAAGCACCAGCAACAAAATAAAAAAATAAGTGGGACTAAAACTAAAAGTTTGTGCACAGCAACAAGAAACCATCAATAATGTGGAAAGACAGCCTATGGAATGGAAAAAAAAATTGCAGTCAATGTATCTGATAGTGTTAATATCCAAAATATATAAAGAACTCATACAACTCAATGGCAAAAAAGAAAAAAAAAAACCCAAACCAATAAATAAATTAAAAAAAAATTAAAAAGTGGGTAAACTACCTGAATAGACCTTTCTCCAAAGAAGATTGTCAATAGGCCGACAGGTACATGAGAAGATGCTCCACATCTCTGGTCAGTAGGGAATGCAAATTAGAACCAGAGTGAGATGTCATCTCCTAGCCATTGGAATGGCCACTATCAAAAAGACAAGAGGTGATGGATGTTGACGTGCACTGTTGGTGGGGTTGTTAATAGGTATAACTGCAATGGAAAACAGTATAGAGTATCCTCAAAAAATTAAAAATAAAACTACCATGTGGTCCAGCAATTCCACTTGTGGGAATATATCCAAAGGAAATGAAAACGCTAACTCAGAAAGATAACCACACCCCTGTGTTCACAGCAGAATCATTTACAGTAGCCAAGAGATGAAAACAACCTATCGGTGAATGAATGGGTAAAGAAATTTTGGAATATTATTCATCCGTAAAAAATGAGGCAGTCCTACCATTTGCAGCAACATGGACGGACCTGGAAGCCATTTTGCTAAGTGCAACAAGTCAGGCAGGAAGACAGATATTGTCTGATCTCACTTCTGTGTGCAATCTAGAAAGAAGCAAAACAGAATGAAACTCATAGAGCAATAGGTCAGACGTGTAGTTGCCAGAAGCGGGGAGGAGGCGGGGGAATTGGAGGGAGGGGGTCGAGAGGTACAGCTTCCAGCTGAAGATAAATGAGCGCTAGAGGTGGGATGTGCGCCATGGTGACTCAGCTGTGTGATGCTCAGGAAGAGTTCTGCAGAGAGTAAATCCTGAGAAATCCCCATCACAAGGAGAATGTTTTCTGTTTTCCTCCTTTCTTTTCCTTTAATTGTATCTTTACAAGAAGGTGGGTGTTAGCTGAGTCTACTGTGGTAACCATGTCTGTAGACACAACTCAGACCATCCTGCTGTATGCCTTAAACTTCCACAGTGAGGTGCGCCGATTATTTCTCAGTAAAACTGGGGGAAACGAGACATAAGGAAGGGATTCTATTCTGTAGTTGCTTCTCGATTTTCAAATCACAGACTGATATATATATATCATTAGAAATATATATATATATCTCTTTAGAAATCACTGTTTTCCCCTATATATCACTCTCTGCGTGTGTGTGTGTGTGTATCACTGTTTTTTCATCTTTGTGTAGCATAGATATTTGAAATACTTTTCTCTGAAAGTGAGCCAGGCTTTGGTTATCCATTATTTTAAACCTCAGGGCTGTAATGATTGATTGTCCCAAGTTTATATTCATGTTTTAGTTATATCAATATTAGAGCATTTATCTTGCTTTTTTTTTAAAGATTTTATTTATTTATTTATTTATTTGACAGAGAGAGAGAGAGCGAGAGAGGGAACACAAGCAGGGGGAGTGGGAGAGGGAGAAGCAGGCTCCCTGCTGAGCAGGGAGCCCGATGCGGGGCTCGATCCCAGGACCCTGGGACCATGACCTGAGCCGAAGGCAGACGCTTAACGACTGAGCCACTCAGGCGCCCCCATCTTGCTTTTTTTTTTTTTTTAACACATTTGTCTAATCTCATATATTAAATTTATTTTATGTTATGTATGATACATAATGTGTGTTATGTTTGTCATCATTTTGTTTTTTTGTTGTATTTGCGTTTTCTTACTATTTACAATATGAGAAAGCTCTTCTAAGACTTAAATATATTTTCCCCACACACTAACAAGATAAAGCTTTCTCCTCTGTTATCATGGAAGGAATTTAGAAAGTTTTTTAAAAAATATTTTATGTATGTATGTATTTATTTAGAGTGAGAGAGGGGAGGGGCAGAGGGGGAGAGAGAGAGAATCTCAAGCAGATTCCATGCTGAGTGCAGAGCCCGATGCGGGGCTTGATCTTAGGACCCTGAAATCATTGATCTGAGCCAAAACCAGGAATTAGAATTAACCTACTGAGCCTCCCAGTGCCCTGGAATTTTAGGAAGTTTTAAGGACATTTCCAGTTTGTTTTTGAGACACAGAATTCATCAAGTAGAATTTATTCATGCCTTTCTTTGAGATTAGTAGTCTCCTTAAAATAATATATGTATATATGTATACATATACGGACTGATGATCTAGTAGAAATGACATATTATCACTAAGTCCTTAGGACATTTATGTATGTTTAGTTCACCCTTCATTTTTTTTCTTCAAAGATTGAGACCTTGTAATTAGCCTAACTGTGTAACAGAACTTTGTTAAATTACTAGAAGCGAAAAAGCATCTGAAAAATGAGGTCTGTTATTTTACTGCCTTAATAGCTCAAAGTAGGGGACCCCTGCCCCCGCCACCCACTTGTAAAGGGCTCTGAATCATTGAGGGATCTGTTTGTAAATACATATGCGTGGACACCATCCTCGAGCTTGTAATTCCTTGGCTAGGGGGGAAATCACTAAGGTAAACAGTTGTGTAGACAAGATTCTTTATGGCAACATTGTGGCACTGTACAGTTAGAAGCACTAGAAATATTCATCAAAACCCTATGAAGTGAACTGGATACACTGGTCCAGTGGAATTCCTAGCAGACATCAGAAGGATGATGAGGATGATGTCCCATGTACTGACTTGGAAAGACAGTAAATGTATGTATACGAAGTATAACCAGAACAGTGTGTATGTTTGATCCCACTTGTGTTTGTATATAACAAACTCTTGTGTTAGAATACACACAACTGTTAATTATGATTATCTCTGAGTGCAGGTTCTTTTGTTTTTCTTTTTATGAGCTTCCTAATTATTTGAGAAGGGGCCAGAGCAATTGTAGGCTGCCCGAGAGTTGGAAACGGGGCCCCGGCTCATGGAGCTACAGGCAGGATTGGGAAGGAAGTGATGGCAGATTGGGAGGCCCGAGCCAGTCCGGGCGCAAGGCCAGGTCTCCTCAACTCAGAGCAGAAGCTGTCACTAGAAATGAGCGTACCAGCTTCAGGGGACTCACTGTTGACCGTAGACTCACTGTTACGGAAAACAAATGAGGAACTAGACATTCTGTGAAGTGGTTTGTGATGGAGAACGTAGGTTCCAGAAGCCACAGGAGAAAGAGTTGTGTGCTTGGGGGGTTGCTGCAGAGGTGGGTGGCTGGAGGGGGACCCTGTGTAGAGTAGGCATGTCACAGCGTGTGCCTCCGAAGGGCTGGGAGCTGGGAAGCCTGGTGCAGACGGCCCGTGTGAAGGCTCTTGGCCAGATTCTGGCGTCCGGCCACTCAGCGAAGGCCGGGCGGGTGTCGTGGGCCGGCAGTACGGTGTCGTCTCACGGCGCGAGATGGGGCGCAGGCGACTGCTTGTACTGAAACCACGCAGGCTTGCCGGCTCCTGAGCTTTGTGTCTGCAGTGCGGGGCTCTAGGAGGACGTTCACCTGCAATTCTGCCTTCATTAACGGATTTCAGGTCTGACCCGGTGGTAGGCTTTGAACAGCTTCTCCGCACCCCTCTTTGTGAGGCATATTCTTTTTTGGTAGACAAAATGGCAAAAGCAATAGTTGGTTTTCTTATTTGTGAAGTGTCTTACTTTCTCCCCCAATAAAAGAGATAGAAGACAACCACTGGAGGATTTTACTTTTTCAAAATGACTCTGTGAATTTTGTTTATTTTACTTACTTCCAGAAATTTATGTAATTTGTATAACTAGTTGCTTAAAATTATTTCACTTTCTATATTTTTCTTTCTCATTGCTTTTTAATGTATATATTATCTAGTAAAGTACATAAAATTAATTTATCACATTTGTATATTTGTACAGTTCATTTTAGTTGTGGGGTGAGCTTTAAAATTTTTTTATTGATGTTTTTCTTAGAAATCATTCATTCCAGGGGCACCTGGGTGACTCATTTGAGCATCCGAGCCTTGGTTTCAGCTCAGGTCATGATGTCAGGGTCCTGGGATCGAGCCCCAAGTCAGGCTCCACGCTCTGTGGAGTCTGCTTGACATTCTCTCTCTCCCTCTGCCCCTCCTGCTGTCTCGCGTTCTCTCTCTCTAAAATAAATAGATAAATCTTTAAAAAAGAAAAAGAAACCATTCTATTAAGTTCAACAAGGAACAAGAAAGTGGATTATCAGATACTATTTATTTGGAGTTTATAATTTGAATTAAGTGGTACTTTTATGCTAATAGTTATTGAGCCTATCTGCATAAAATCCCAAATAATTGTGCCTGAGAGTTGCTGTTGTTTCCCCAAGAGACTTCCCATGTAAGCATTTGAATGTCACAGTTCCCTAAGCTGAGTCGTGACCTGCAACTCCCCTCTTCTCAGTTGCCCTTTTGGAGAATATTCCCGTGAGCTTTCTGTTCTCTTCCCCTAATTTATTGGGTCGTATTCTGTCCTCCTTGGCAGGTGTCATGCGCCCAAAGCTGTGTCCCTGGGACAGGTCCCCCTGCTCAAGTTACAGCCGGTGGAGTGGGGAAAAGAGTTGGGAGAAGGAGCAGTGACAAGTGCTGGCTTTGCCCAGAAAAGAGCGAGAGCATAGGGATCTAGAGGGGCAAGAGGAAGGGTGGGAGGGTGGAGAGATGGTGAGCGAGCCGGTGTTGGAATGCCACGCTGAGCAGTTGTGGTGATTAAGTACTTGAGAGGAAGCCACTGGAGGCATGTGTGCACTCTGTTGAGACAGGAGAAGGTTGAGCAGAGCAGTGATTTGGAGGCTAGCCTCGTCGTGGTGTGTCTCCATCAGATTCAGTATGTGGGTCCTGGGAAAGGTGACTCAAGCTGTTTGTTTTGAGTGGGAGCTGAGTTGCTAGGAAAAAGCCGGGGAGCACAGAACAGCGTTGGAGCTGCCGGAGAGAGAATGTCTCTGAATGGCCCTGATTCGGCTCCACTAGTCCAAGACACTTGTGAAATGGGAAACGTCTTGGCAGCTTTAGGGTTTGTGCTGTGTGGATTGAACATAGATCACAAGGGAGGGTTCTGAGTTCTCTTTGAAAACTAAATGGGCTTCTGATGCAAGCCTCAGGACTTAAGTCTGATATAGGAGTGACATGGCTTAGCTGAGCTACTGAGTTCTCTCCGGCTTTGTTATTTTTTCTCCATTATTTGAGATTCGTGGCAGCAGAATAGAAATGGGGCAACAGGTTTACGAGGCATTGGAGAAGTCAGATCCCCAGGACTGGCCAGTGACTTAACGAGACAGGGAAGGGAGTTCTCAGAAATTCTGAAATACCTGGCCCCGTATGACCGGGAGGAGGGGTGTTTGTCATGTACAAGGAGAGTTGGGAGAGGGAGGTAGGCTTTGGGGCAAAGAATCGAGCTGGAGTCTGGATGTCAGGGGAGGTTGGGACCACAGAGTCCTAAGAGGTGCCTGCCGAGAATCCTGGCACAGTGAAGCGAGCAGGGAGGTTGGGGGCCGGGCCCAGATCCTGGTGGACAGCTGTGCTGTCCTGGGGGAAGGAGGAGTAGCCAGGGGCGTGGACAGTGGGGGTCTTTCTCTTCATGTTCCAGGTGAATGCGGAGTAATTCAGAAGGCTCAGGTGTATGTTTGTCCTGAATTGCATATTTAACTCAAGAGCTTGATCAAGACATATTATTACATAGTCATCCGAAGGGGATTCTTCCTTTATTGAAAGTATGTCA
This sequence comes from Callorhinus ursinus, assembly GCF_003265705.2. NCBI lineage: Eukaryota > Metazoa > Chordata > Mammalia > Carnivora > Otariidae > Callorhinus > Callorhinus ursinus. The sequence goes on along the minus strand of NW_027397073.1, from coordinate 1,648,529 downwards.
AACCTGAAATACTTAAGTTAGCAGATTTGCTATTCACAGATAACCCTTCAATAAAATCTATGAAAATGCTGACTTGTTTTTAGAACAGAAGATCATGTTAGAATCATTTGTGTTTTGAGTTTATTAAAGTAGTTAGGGTGCAGTCTTTACACTGAATAAATAAGGGATTTAGTGTCCTGATTAACCTACATTTTGGATATAGTTTATTTAGATTCCATGCCAACAAATGTAGGAATCCATTAAAAATTGGCTGTAGAGCCAAAGGGAGTAGCTGTGATGTACAGATAGTCCCTATGTTGGAAAGTTTCTGTCTTGTATGAACTTTTAAGTGTTTCCCAGTGGGCCTTTTTCTAACACAATTAAGATAGCATTTAGCGGCAACACTGGAATCTATACTTTAACTCCTCAAAATTTTCATCTTCTGGGAAAAGCAGTTGCTTTTTAACATTTAACTTTTTTAGTAGCATTAACAGTGAATTATTCCTGATTTTCTTTTGGTTTGTAGGTCTTATCCAGCCCATTCCAAGAAACCAGTTTTTTCAAAGTTATTTTAATAATAATTTTGTAAACGAAGCAGATAGACCGTACAAGTGTTTTTACTGTCATCGTGCATATAAAAAATCTTGCCACCTTAAACAACACATCAGGTAAGGTAACAGATTCGGAAATGGAAAATGTAGAGGAAATGCAGTGATGTAGTGAGCTGGTGATGTGGAGAAGTAGTAAGGAGGGTAGTGTCAGCTTTGGGTATTTAAAATGTCGCACTCGACCCCAAAATATTTATTGGTGACTGATATCTTCATTCTTTAGTGTCTTGACTAAAATATTTTGCCCAGAAATTGTCACTGAGTTTTATTTGCATTCCTCTTATATTTCAGCATTTGCAATTTCTAGGACGTGTCAAACAAGTACTTGGTCTGTCGCATTACAGTTACGTACTTGAGCAGTTTTTCAGGTGTGTTCGTCAGCGTTTAGATTAATGCTTCTGCTAGCAGCAGTGAAAAGAAAGCAGAAACTCGGTCCCAAGAGACGGTGAAATGTCATGAAAGCACTTAGAACTAGGGGCAGGCTGCTGACGCAGCACTGTCTCCGCGGTGCACCATGTGTGTGTGGCTCCAGGCAAGTCACTCGAGCTCTCTGAATCCCGGGTTTCTCACTGCTTAGCTCTAAAAAGTGGTGCTCAAGTGAAAGAATGTACGAGTGCACTCTAGAGATAAAGCATTGTAAAGTTGTAAGAAGCTTATTCATGAAAATTTTTATTCTTTTTAGATCACATACAGGTGAAAAGCCTTTTAAATGTTCTCAGTGTGGAAGAGGCTTTGTTTCTGCAGGAGTGCTCAAAGCACACGTCCGAACGCACACTGGACTAAAATCTTTCAAGTGTCTGATATGTAACGGAGCTTTCACTACTGGTGGGAGCTTACGGCGACATATGGGTATCCATAATGACCTTCGTCCCTATATGTGTCCCTATTGCCAGAAAACATTTAAGACCTCACTAAATTGCAAAAAGCACATGAAAACCCATAGGTAGGTACAATTCTGATGGTCACTTTTTAGTAATCTGTAATTCCCAGATAGTGGTGGAGAGTGTTTTTAAGAAATAATTGTCTTTGATTCCTGTAGTATTATGTCTAGCTTGAGGTGTATGGGCTGAAGAAATTTTTACGTCGTTGTTAAGAGCCACAGACTAAAATGTTAATGCTTTTATTTTTAATATAATATTGAAGTAGTCTATATTGGGCTGAATGCTTTGTAAGCTCTCCTAAAACAGGCAGTAGTAGCTGAAATGCTAGCTAAACTATGGCTGATACTATAATTAGGTCATGAAGATTGCAAAAAGGAAAATCTTAGTCAACCAACCCTGTGATGTCTAGGCATGTCATCGATGTATCTGAACGGTCTCGATTCTGTGTTGTTGACTTAAACAGAATGTATGTTTTAGTTATCACATAAATCCATCATTAAAACTTACTTACATTTTTATTTGACTGGAGGGCTGTCTCATCTCTAAATGGAGGTGAGCCAGGAAGCCCTTGCAGGAATGCATTTCTGGCTGTATCTGGAGCTCATTCACCTGTGCTTCTGGGAAGCCACAGTAGTCTGTGTTGTAATGAAACGCCTGGATAAGGTGACCACATCCCGGGAGACTTTGAAAGTAAGCGTCACTAGGTCCACCATCAAAGAATAGTAAACCTTCTGCCCCAGAACATTTATTTTCAGGCAGTACTTTAACCCAGATATCTCTGCCTGATATTACCAACAAAACCAAACCCCAAATGGTAGAATAAGCTATCTGTGAGAAATAGGTGTTTGGTTTTATCCCTCTGATGCCCAAGCACATGGATGCCTAAGCACTTAGGGCAAAGAAGAATTGTCTTCTTTGATTTTGGCACAGTTGATTACTTGGCTGAGAAGTTTAATAGCTGGAATATGATGTTGGTGGTGTCAGTGTGGGGGACTCTTGGCAATTTTATATCCAGTTTATACTTTCCTGCATTTTATGGAGGAAATGATGGGCTTCACATGCATTTGAACTGGGGAATTCATGGTGCCTAGATGTTCAGGATCCTGTGCCCCCTGTCGCTATCCCGGGTGCCTGAGAGCAGTATGTGCCAGGAGGGTAGAGCTTAGACAGGACCTGGCCTGGTGGCACTCGAAGAAGACTTTTTCTGTCAGGAATTCAGGTTCTTTTAAGTCCGTGCACTTGCCGTGGTGGTGTGGGAGTCCACGCTGCGGGCCTCGTTGGTGGATGTGACAGCCAGGGGTAGAATTTCTGGGAAGTGGGTCAGCTGGTTTTGGCTGGGTTGCCTCTATTAGGTGGAGTGTTGCACTGGCCGCTGATTGTCATGGGTTATGCTGAGGGACACCTGGCACAGTTACTGTAGGAGATGAGTGTGTGGCTTGAGGTAACAGTGTAAACTGGTGGGTCTGTCATGCTGCAGAGCTGATGATCTCCTTCCACAGATTGTATGGACTCTTGATCCCACCTGCAGGCAGTGAGGAGCTCCCCTGTTTCATCCCTTCGTTTGAAGTGCTGGGAATTCCTAAAATACCATATACACTTATATTAAAAACAAGTATAAAAGGTAACAGTATAGAATAGTATAGAAAGTAGTAAAAGTACAGAATAAAAGTTACCGTGCAGAAAGTAGTAAAAGTACAGAAAAAAAGTTACCATGCAAGGCACACTTGCTCCCCTGTGGGGGGTTGTGGAGAGGCCCGGGGTGAACGTCCTGGCACTGCTGAGTCACCATCATAGTGAAGGTGTCACCGTGTACGTTTTCATACCTGCCTATTTCTATGACATTTTCCCCCTTCCTCAGTGAAAGTCGTTGAGAGGTGACTATTTTTGATATTAGAAAATGAAGAAGAAAGATTTTGTTTGGAACTAGAATGGAGTTCTAGGTAGGCAGATTCATAAGATTCTGGAATCAGGCAAATGGTGGAGTGTGTTTGTGTCTGACCCTGGTAATTTGGAGAGGGGAAGAGACTGGTCATGTCTCTGATACGATGCAGCCTATTCATCAGGTTTGAGCTGCTTTTTTTAAGTTCTTTGATTCATTCACTGAATTCACTGTTCAGTTTTCTCTTTGAAAGATAAATTGTTGACCTGGATGGAAATGTACTTCATATATTTACTATATGTAACAGCAATATTAACATGAGCATGGTTTTGCAGAAACTAGGAGCAGCCACGTGTATGCCTCCTGGTGGGTGTTCTGTCACGCAATAGATTGTTGCTCAAATAAGGTGTCTGTGCCCCGGACTGCAAGGGACAGCAGGTCGCGGGACTCTGCCCCCGGTCTCTGCACCACATTTGTTTATACTGCTGAGATCGGTCCGTAAAGGCCCTATCTTATTTTGTTCAATTCTTTTTTACTTATTGCAGAATGAGTTTTAATTTTAATTTTGAACTGGGACAGTTTTACCTTGGAACATATGTTATCTTTTTCATTTTCTTTTTACATTTTAAATATTCTGGCGTGTGTTGTCCTTCATCCTCTCTTTGCTGCTTTCATGTCCCTATCATCTGTGAAATCACTTAAAGTCAAGGGACCATGATTTTCCTTTAGAGTTATTAATAGCATTTCATTTCAACTGGATTGCCACCACGGCTTCAAAATGAAATAATTTTCTTAGATGTTATCTCATGATTGGCGGCTCGCACAGCAGTTCTTCATGGGAGTAGGTTTTGACAGCACCTAACTGTGCGGATTGTCGTTGATGTTTTGAAGATACGAGCTTGCCCAGCAGCTCCAGCAGCATCAGCAAGCTGCCTCGCTGGACGACAGCGCCGTGGACCAGCAGAGCATGCACGTCTCAACGCACATGCAGGTGGAGATGGAGAGCGAGCAGCTGCAGCCGGCGGCGGCGGCGTGCCCTGCGAACCCCGAGGCCATGCTGGACCTGGAGCCTCAGCAGGTCGTGCGCACGGAGGACGCGGGACTGGGTCAGCAGTTGACGCATCAGCCTCTGGAAGCAGATGAAGGCAAATATTTCACAAGTTCTAACTCTTAGAACAATCCGCATACTTTTGCAGCCGTGTATCCTCACTCCGGTCTGTGTGGGTGTCTCTCATCTCTGACATTTTCAGTCCCAATTTGTGCTGTGTGTACGCCTGAGAGAGAGTTTGCTGTGATAGAGAATTACAGACATAGGACCTTCAACACATCCTGTGTTGGGAGTAGCTTTCGTTTTCAGTAAGACCCCATCTGTCTGATCACTAGTGTCCTGTTACTGCGCAGCAAGAGTCTGACGCACACACCAGCGCGAGTCTGCGAGCCGTTGTCCTTGGCCTGCAGCGATCCAGCCATTGCTGTCCTCATCGATGGAGTCTTGCTACAAGGTGTCAGCTCAGCTGTAGACAGTGAGCTTGGGGATGTGGCTGATGCGTGTCTGGCACGGGCTGCTTCTCCCGGGCAGGCCTGCTAACAGACTGTTTGCTGGCCAGTTTACGGTCTGATAGTATGGAAGCCCCAGGTGTATTTAGTCGATGAGCAGGATTTTGTGCTTTTTATCCTCTGTGTTCTGGAACAATGCACATCCAAAAAGGTGTTAAATAGTCCTTGAGTGTCATTGTATGACATACCTCAGGGTATTTCCCTATTTGAAGACTGTCTCAGTTTTAGGGTGAACTGTGAAGTGATATTCTGGAAGTACAAAGATAATGCCTCAACTATATAAAATTATATATTTATATAAATATATACAAATATATATCCCACATATAAACATACAAGTGTTTATATACTTATGAATATATGATTTATATATAATATATATTTAACAAATAAGTTAATATGTAAACATAATTATCTATATATATATAAAAATTGCCATCCTGTCTTTTCAAAGTAAGGAGGCTAAGTTTTGAAACCTCATGTGAGTATCCTTTTGGACAGATCGGTGGATGTGCGCATCTTCGAAATGTATGAATTCCCCGCCCGTCTGTATTTTTATCTCAGACAGGTTCGTGGCTCCGCCACCCGCTCTCCAGGGGCACATGGACCAGTTTGAAGAGCAGGCCCCTCCGCAGCCATCCTTCGAACCGGCTGGCTTATCGCAGGGTCAGTGGTGGGTCCTGCGCGCGCGTTTCAGGGACTCTGCCCGGGTCAGGAGAATTCTACAACGGCCTGAGGGGTTTGTTTTAAGGCCCTTCTGAAATTTATGATTTCCAGCCCGGTAACTTTCCACATGGATTGCGTGTGTGTGCGCACGTGCGTGCATGCGGGTGTGCTATTTGTGGTCTGCTCAGGTTGTCTGAAAAGCACCTTTGATGACCATTCTGCACGTAGTTTGTGCCAAGAAACGGTGACTGAGTAGAAGTCAGGACGGTGGGACAGCCATGTGTTGATGGCTTGTCTGTGAGCCTGCCTGATAAGGGTGTGTGCTAGGTGCAGCCTCCTGCCTGTGCGCAGGTGTTCTTAGAGCCTGCTGGCAAAAGCTAACCCTGATTCTAATTCAGAAGGTAGAAATCTTTATTTGTGAAGCCACTTTTTTTGGCGTGACTGTAGTATTTTTTGTCGAGCTCATATTTTCTGATTTGTTTCAGGCTTTACCGTGACGGATTCGTACAGCCAACAGCCCACATTTGCCCCTGTCCAGCAGCTACAAGACTCCAGCACGCTGGAGTCTCAGGCCCTCTCCACCAGCTTCCATCAGCAGAACTTACTGCAGGTCCCCAGCTCTGATGCGATGAATGTCGTGAGTGTCCACGGAAGGGGCACGTGTCAGTGGCGGGCACATTCTGTTTTCCTCTGTGCTGTACTTATGCACGTTCAGCTTACCTAGGAGGGCATGCTCGCTTCTTGTGGCCACATGACTACATCACCTGTGAGGCTGAGATGCCCACGTACACGTCTTTTCCCGTCAGACATTTATATTTTACTTAGAGACTTCAATCCCATGATGGGGGATTTTACCTTTGGGTTAAAAGTCAGTAAAGTGCTGTGTAATCACATGTGAAGGGTCTTATGTGGCTTTAGTGACACAACCTAACTATTTTTAATGGTGGAATCTTAAATGTGGAATCTTACACCTTAGAACGAAAATATAAGGAATGCTGACATACTAAAAATAAATATTAAACGCATCATTTAAAATTTCTACTCGGTCTAGTTGGAGACATTTTAAGTTTTGGTTTTGGTTTTGGTTTTCCCATTTTGGGAGAGTTTTCACTAGTGATGGAAGTGATTGGCCCATCAGTTGTTTTCTTTCTTTACAAGCCACCATTGAGAAAGAACAGAGCCACTGTTGGTAGCTTCTCCAAGTGGTAGGCCTGGGCCCTCCAGTGAAAATTTCAGAGCACTTTTTCATAGCGTAGAAACCATGTAGTTCCGATGCTGAATCTGGGTAGAGTCTGGGCAGTGGGGAGCACGCTCTTCCGTGGTGACTTGCCCTTTACTCCAGAGCCCTCTGAATACAGCTACATGCCTGATGCACTTGGAGCGGATGAGGGGCCCTCTGCTTTGCTCAGAGAAGTCAGGTGACCGCCTGTTGCCGCACATGGGTGGGCTGTCCACCGTTCAGTCCTGTGCCTGTTCTGCATGTCCTGAAGGTCAGCTTACCTCTGTCCAGTGAGCGTCATGGTTTTCTGCAGTAGTCGGAAATCCTCGGGCAGGTCTGCTCGGTTCCTGCTGTGGTAGCGGGCTTGCTGCACCTGTTTCAGGAATGGGTGGTGCTGACGGGCTGCTCCCCGTGGGCATATGCTGTTGCTCTCGGGGTGGGGGGGGGGATGTTTCCTCTCCCTGTGGTTTTGTGGCAAGCGAGGTAGTAGGACTGTGTTCATTCTCAGTAAGACGAGAGCAGATGAGTAATCTCTTACTAAGATCCATAATAATGTGGACAGATCAGTTTCATGGTTGGCTAAATTTTGTATTAAAGCAAATTAATAGAAAGTAAATAAGTATTTAATAAAATTGGTATGAGTGATTTTTATTATTAATCTAGCCAAATGCTTACAATGAGCTACGTGGAGTTTCTCCTTTGAATCTGCATTTATAAATTTCTTATCCTTAGTTGTTCGTTGTTTTGCATTTATTTATAGATATTCAGGTAGTCTGCTTTATACTTTTGCTAAATTTTAGACAACGCGTTTGATCCAAGAGTCGTCCCAAGAGGAACTGGAGCTGCAGACTCAGCGTCCCCAATTCCTGGAGGACAGGGAGGACCAGAGCCGGCGCTCCTACAGGTAGCCGTCTGCACATCTCGACGCCATGGGGCGCTGCTGGCCCGACCGCTGTGCCCAGTGCGTGCTTCCCCCTGCCGGGCCTCTGCGATCTGCCTCTCTCAGAAACCCTGTGAACGGGTCCTCTCTTATCCCCATTTTATGATGATTAAAGGATCTGAGACAAAAGAGGTTCACCTGCTAAGATTTCTGCAGCTAGTTAGTGACAGGACCAAGGTTGGGAGGCCGCAGCCTATAGGTTTAACCTGCTCTGTCGTGGCTTTCCTGTTACCATGTTTTCAGAAATAACTGAAATTTACTGTGTGCCTGTTGTTAAAGGTTCTTTGTAGGCTTGATGCATAACAACCAAGGTGCACCATGATTGCAAAGACAGTTTTGAAGTCCACCTGTTCATCCTTCATTCACCTGTACGTTCAGTGGCATGTAGTGCGTGTGCTCAGCGTGCCTGCACTGCTCCGGACGCACGGACGAGGGCAGACTCTTGCCCCCGCTCGCGCTAGGCTGTGCACATTCACAGCGATTAAGATACATGTAGTTTTACAAAACTGGATACGACTCTGTGCGTCATGTAAGAAGCAAGATGCGTATTGTCTTTATTGAGATAGTCTTGGCTTCATAGTTTAATAGTTTTCTTATTGGAGATGGTGTGTCACTTTCATAGGACTCGCAAGGAGGTCAAGGGTTCCTCCCCCAAGACATTAAGAAACATGGAACCGGCAGCCTATAATTTCATTATATTTTTTACCTTTTGCCTCATTATTATGACAAAATAGAGAATAGCAAAGCTCCCTGAGATGTGCTTCCTGGACCCACGGCTCCAGAGGAGCTCTTTCTGTGGACCCTGCCCCTGGCAGCTGGGGGTGTTCCCTCGCCTCCCTGCGCGGCCCCTGCACTGCGACGGAGCACCTGAAGGCCGTGTGTACTCCCGGCGAGGTGGCTCTCCCAGGGCGAGTGAGTCCTCAGGGTTGGCTTCTGTCATCTAGGTTGTCCTTGGACACTGTGGGAGAATAGCTGCGTGGTCAGCAGAGCGGGCAAGGGTCATCCATGAGGAGAAAGGAAGCAGCGTTTTGGAGGCAGAGAAGGGCCCCGTCTCTGTGGACGGAGGGTCCTGGGTGGGAGCCCGGCTGGGGCCAGGTGGGGACAGTCTTGCTTCAGACTGTCCTCTGAGGGTAGCTGTGCCTCCACAGCACTGGTAGTGTTGTCCTGGCAGTGCTGGTTGCTTTTAGTTCATAGATGTGAACCCTAGAGCACCTTTCTCAGCAAACATCAAATGGTTTAGTTTGATGCACTCAGTTCTGCAAATAGATGATTTTCTCCTGCTGCTGTGTGTACCAGAACCAATCCCAGCTTCATTTGCAGCATTATCTTTCTCAAATCAGTCGATGAGTGCCGTTGGCTTGCTTTTCTCTTTTTAATGGGTACCCTCACTGAACCAAGCTTGTATCATGGAGTGAGATTTCAAAGTGTGTTTCCAGTTTGTCGGTCTTCAGTTCGGCATGGCCGTTAGCGGACTGTTAGCTGCTCTGTGCAGGTACCTGGTCCCAGAGGCGGTGGTTTGGAATGTGACTAACGTCCTGCTACAGCTTCAGACGGGGAAGTGGAAAAGGTTTCCGAATCCTTTTTTTAGTTTTTAATAATATGTGAATAAGAATTTTGAAATATTTCATAATTATTTCATCCTTGAAGTAATTTTAATATATTCTGTAACTTAGGGGAAAATGATACTGTACATTTACATATTATTCAAAATAGCTCTAGGAAAATCTGTTTTGTCATGTATTTTATAAACCTAAAGAGTATGTGAATTGGCATTTCCAAGTGTCTGGACTCAGGAGCGATTCTGACCCTGAGTCAGTGGAAGGTTTCACAGTGTCTTGTATGACTTAGTAAAGAAAATAGTTTGTAATAAATTTTTTTCCTGTTAGTTTCTGATTAATCAGGTAGTATGCCTCCTGGGGGATTGCTGTAGGATTTACTAGTAATGAAATAATAAAATATGTTTAAGATTACAGCTACTCTGAGCAGAATTTGATCTGACAAATTATTAGTGCTGCTATTTCATCATTTCTTAAATGTTGGAGCACACACCTGTGTGCAATGGTCACGCGTGATTGTTTAGTGATCATGGGGGCGACTGTCTTCTCCAGTCTCAGGGGGCACGCTCATTCTCGTGCCGTGAACTGACGCGGCGTCTGCTCTCCGCGCTGTTTATAGGTGTGAGTACTGCAGCAAAGGCTTTAAGAAGTCCAGCCACCTGAAGCAGCACGTGAGGTCCCACACCGGGGAGAAGCCCTACAAGTGCAGGCTCTGTGGACGCGGCTTTGTCTCTTCCGGGGTCCTCAAGTCGCACGAGAAGACACACACAGGTCGCTGTCTGCCGCGCTCGGGGCTCTGTGGGATCCAGGGTGTCGATGCCGGGCTGCGGCCGTCAGCACCACCCCTTCTAGACCATTCCCATCATAGCCAGAAGCAGCTCGGTATCTGTGAGTGCTCACTCCCCGTTTTCCTTCCGGGCCCCTGCCCCAGGCAGCCAGGGGTCTGCTGCCGTCTCTGCATCGGCCCGTTCTGGACATTCCATCTGCGTGCAAACACGCAGCTCCAGCTTCCTTTCCTGGGTGTGTGTCCGGGCTTCTTCCAGATATAGGCAGCACGTCACTCCCTTGTGGAGCAGAACAGTATTCCATGGTGGAGGTGGACCCCCTCTCCTTCCTCCATCATCCGCTGTTGACGTGGGAGTAATTCCCATCTTTAGGCTCATGGGAATCATCCTGCTGTGAACATGTATGTGCAGCTTACGTGGATGCGTTTCCATTTCTCCATTTAAGACTGGAATGGCTTGGTCATGGGGTAACTCTGTTTAAGCCTTTGAGTTGATCAGACTGTTTCTCTAAGTGGCTGCACTGTTTCACTTGTCCACCAGCGATGAGCGAGGGTGCCCCTTTCACACTTTGGTCAGCACTTGGCGTTGTTTGTCCCTTGTACCACGACCATCCCTAAGAGTGTGCCATGGTATCTGTTCCTGGGCTTCATTTGCGTTTCTCTAGTGGCTAAGGATTCGGAGCTCCCTTTCATGTGTGTGTTGAGAAGCAGCTCTTCTAATCCTGTGTCATTTTTGAATTAGATTATTTGCAGTCTTATTGTTGAGTTGTTTAAAGAGTTTTTAATATAGTCTTTATCAGATATATGATTTGCAGTTAAATATATTTTACATATGTTACTTTTGTCTGTTTAATAAATCCAGTATGTTTATTTCATATATTAATGAATCTGTTTAATACCAGTGTATTCTTTATAAGGCTTTATTTGAACATAAAAACATACCGACAGAGCAAGGACAGGCTTTGTAGGAGTAGTCACAGTTGGTGGTCACAGGCCCTGGGAAGACAGGCGGAGGGCAGGTCCCACGAAGGCCGGTTGGAAGGCCCTGCTAAGGAGTCAGCACTCCCCGTAGCAGAGAGGAGCCCGTGCGACTTGGACAAGGAGCCGTGGCCGGTCAGCGAGGTGCTTGGACAGTCAGGTGCCTCTGTGTCTTCAGTCCAGAACGGACAGGGCCTTCCTGGCAGGCCTGATTTGGAAGTGAAGCTATACTCAGGTGTTGTAGGCAGTTCTCGCGTCACTGGCTGTGGAATGGTGAAAGAAGATGGATTTGAGAAAACCTTTCTAAGGCAGAATCCACCACGTGTTGCCAGCTGGAATGTCAAAGACGGAAGTGGGAGCTCTCAGAGAGAGAGCTTGGCATTTGTTTAGAGCAATGTTCTTGTGCCTTTAATTCCACAAGCGCATTAGTCCTAAGACACGCTGTGTCCATTTCCTAAAATAAGACCAGGGCAAATAAACGGTCTTCAGTTTTGGGGCTTCTCGAACGTATGTTTGTTTGCTTTCGACTGCTGATACTTTAAGGTAATGAAATGCGGGTTTTGCTCTTGTTCCCGTTGCCACAGGGGTAAAGGCGTTCAGCTGCAGTGTCTGCAACGCCTCGTTCACGACCAACGGCAGCCTCACGCGGCACATGGCCACGCACATGAGCATGAAGCCCTACAAGTGTCCGTTCTGTGAGCAGGGCTTCCGGACCACAGTGCACTGTAAGAAGCACATGAAGAGGCACCAGGCCGTCCCCTCTGCTGTGTCCGCCACGGGGGAGGCGGAAGGAGGAGGTACTGCCCCGTGTTGATTCGAGGCTCAGTAACCAGATGCTCGTGTAGTGGTGGATTAGTGCACACGTCATCGTTAAAACTGGCTTGTTTTCTGACTGTGACAGCAGTGTGTGCTCTCTGGGAAAGGACTCAGGGCAGAGAAGGAAACCACCTCACCAGTCACCACAGCCCAGCACGTGCGCCGTAGCCGTGCAGATGCGAGTGGTGGTCGAGACACTAATTTCTGGACAAGCAGGGATTCGGGCTTACATGGTGGCTGCGGTCCCCTCGGCTTGCCCTCCGCTGGTGTCTGTCGCGGACGTCAGCTCCAGGGGCTCCGTGGAAGCCCGTCGTGTTCTGTTCCGTAATTCCCTCTGGCTGGACGTGTGCCTTCCGTCCAGGTCTCTCCCTGAGCCAGCAAGAGCCAGCAGTTAGGGAGGGCTGCACCCCTGCACTGGCCTGTGGGTGCACTGCAGTACCTCAGCTCGTCGGCGCGAAGCACCGTGTAGCTAGCTCAGGTTCAGACGAGCCGATGAGCGCGCCTTGCTCCCCGTAAGGGCCGTCCTCCTGGGAAGAGCACTGTGTGTGTATGAGGTGACCTCTCTTCAGCACATCCCAGGGGTGAGATGCCAGGATTAGGAATGTGCTGTTGTCTGTTTGGACCACACAGCATTTGAGCCCTGTCACCCGACGGTGCACCCACAGTGTGAGGCCTGACGGTGTGCACGGGGTTGGTGCAGCATGTTTGTGGAGTGAGCGTGACGCAGCTGGGGAGTGAGTGTTGGTTGGCGTGCTTGCAGCCATCAGAAGGCTGGCGGCTCGTTGGCTTCTGTCCCCAGTTGCTTACCCCCGTGTGCTCTGTGCTCACCTGGCCTCGAGGTCACGGTAGTCTCCCCTGCGCTCGGCTGACAGGACGGCCCTGTAGCTTGTTCTTATATTTGGGGAAAACGTCTTTAAAATGTGCCTAACCTACCTACAGACGTAAAGACTGACGTCTGCACAGCAGAGCAGCAGCTGCTCTGGGCTCTTCAGTGGGTCATTCTGAATGTCGATGTTTCCGACCTCTTGGACTTTGTCACCATGTGGCGCCAGCTTTTCAGTCTCATCGTTGCCCTTCAGTCATGTGATGAGTGAAGTACAAGGAGAGAATAATAGCTCTTCTCCTTGCAGTGAGTTACAGAACGTAGGACACCACGTACTGCTCTGGCACCCTGTGGTGTGGAGCTGATGCAGCAGCCTCCGGGTCTGAGCCCCTGTTCCTTCTCGTCGGCTGGGGGGGCTCCTGTGGCGGCCTGTATGTTAGCTCCCCACAGTCTTTCGTGGGGTTTTCCTCTCTGGGGTCCCCGAGGAAGAGCAGCTGATGCGCTGCTTCCCGCCCTAGGGTTTACCCCATCACGTGTGCTGGGACAGTGAGCCCGGGTGGCCCGATTCCATGGGGTTCTGTGTCTTCTGTGGATTGTGCTCCGTTTCACTGCCTTTTGCCCTCCCGTGGCTTCGCCATATTGATTGGGTTCTTGGACCTCTCTCTCCACCTTTCATTATCCGTGCTGGTGGGGCCACTGTCTATACCCCCACGGCCCCAGATCTTTCCAGATGTTGCTCTGTCCTCCACAGCCCGCCTTCCCTCTTCCCACCTCGGCCCCGCTCTCTCTCCTTCTCTCCCTCCTCCCATCGTTCTCCCTTTATCCGAACAGAAACACCCTGTAGCTCTTGTCACTAATATGGTGCTAGCCCGTGTCCATTGGCTAGTTGGTGTTTCTGTCGAGGTTTTATTCTTCTAGTTCTTAGTCATCTGTGCCATTCTGACCTCCCACTCCCAGCCAACTTTTTTTCTTTCTGTTAGATTTTATAAAATCGCACCTTATTCTTGTTTTCAATCAGTGTAAATATATTCTTACGTCTCACTGAGAGAATACTTAAATGTATATATTGTAAGGGTTTTTTTGGTAACTAATTAGGGCCTTTTTGCAAATTTATCACCTTGGTCTTCTGTCTTGGGCTGTGGATTTTCTTTATGTGATGATAATTCTGTTTTTGCCTGTATTAGTCAGCGAGTGTCTGTGTTTATGAATGCTGGTGTCGTGTGTGGATGCTGTTGATTTCGGAGCTCTCTGCCGGGCTGGTCCTCAGGGAGGCACTGTTGTGATGAGGTGACCACAGTGCATCTCCCTTCTGGGGACCCATCTCGGTTTCCCCACGGACTAGCAGTGCGAAGGAAACTCCTTTGTCCCAAAGAGAGCTTCACCGAGTAACTCACTTCAAACCCTACAGAATTGTTTGGTTTCATTTTACTTGTTTCGTGAAAACTTAATTTTTTATGAGGTTTGGATCCGTTTCCTGTATTTTATTTAGATGTGTGTATGGAGGAAGAGGAAGAGAATTCTGAAAGAAGTGCATCTCGAAAAGCTCGTCCCGAGGTCATCACTTTCACAGAGGAGGAGACAGCGCAGTTAGCGAAGATTCGGCCGCAGGAAAGCGCGACCGTCTCCGAGCAGGTCCTGGTGCAGTCGGCGGCCGAGAAGGACCGCATCAGCGAGATGAAGGACAGGCAGGCGGAGCTGGAGGCCGAGCCCAAGTACGCTAACTGCTGCTCATACTGCCCCAAGAGCTTCAAGAAGCCTAGCGACCTGGTGAGGTGAGTCCGCCGGCGCCCTTCTCAGCGTTTGCGGGAGCGTCTGTGTGCGCCTCGACCATTTCGCCGCGGCTAGGGAGGCCTGCTTCGGAGGCTGGTGCCTCCTGAGAGGCTGGCCAGTTTCTACAGCAGCGGTTTTAAGCCGGTGTAGGCTCTGGGGCTTCCACTCAGGCTCATTCGGAATGTTGGTGAGAAAGCAGTGCACTCCGTAGATGGCTTGTACGCAGGTCTAAACGGCTGTGCTGGGGACAGGGCCCTTCATCCGCGGTGTGTCCGTCCGTCCCCTGAGTGGGCCGTCCTCCTCCTGACCTTTGTGACAAGGTCGTGGTGGCCTACCTCTGCCTCACGCGCGTGTTTCGTCATCTCTTCCCCCCGGAAGACGGCGGGGGGGAGTCCAGTGCGGTGCTGTGACAGGGACAGAGCGTATTCACCTGACGTGTATCACAGTGTGGTGTTGTGGTCGTTCTACCTAATCATCAGTCATTGTAGTTAGGGTCTTACCTAGGCCTAATTTAGAAATTCAACCTCATGAGAAGTACCATGTAGGTACAGGAGAAACCGTGTACATAGGGTTTGGTACATCCGTGCTTTCAGGCATCCCCTGGGGGTCTCAGAACATATTCCTGTGGATAGGGGGACTACTGCAGGTAAAAAAAAAGAAAGAAAGAAAGAAAATGAATTATTTATTGAGGATGACACGGTGCTAAGCTGTGTAGGTTTGCGGACCACATCAGGGACCTGCTACCCCCAGGAGTGCTGGTCTGTGTAGGGAGCGAGGGCACAAGCACACGCCAGGGTGGATGGTGACAGTGTCATGAGGCAGCCTGTGATTAAGGCCAGTCAGCCTGATAGCAGCGACTGGCGTGAGGTCAAGTCCAGCAGGACGGTAAGAACTAGAACCCAGGACCCTGAGGCTGAGCCTGGGAGAAAGAAGTGGGAGGTAAAGCGTTGTCCTGCAGTACAAAACCGGGTACTTAGTGTTTGCTCTAGGAGGGAGCTGATGGGTGAAGGTGTAGGGCAGCATAGCGCAGGGAAGAGCAGTTGGGATTTCGTGGTGGGTGATGGAGCAGGCTGCTCTCAGGACCCTCCACGTGGGTGGGACAGAGGCTGGTGGCAGAGTGGCTCCCGTGTTGGAAGTGCGTGTCCAGTGAGTCTGTAGAAGGTGACAGCTAGCCTGCACTCTTCTTCCCACATGGGAAGGGAAGTATGCCAGTGAGGGTGATGGTGAAGTCGGTGAGTGGGGTTTAGAGTGAGTCCACAGGGAGCCGGCAGTGTCCCTCCCGGGCACCCCCTGAGGTGAGGGGTGCAGTCGAGGCCGGGGAGTAAGACAGCAAAGCAGATGGCGAGGAGAGCACTAGGCACTTTGGGGAAGGAATTGGGGTGCTTTGTAGGTAGGAGTGCAGCCTGGCAGGAGGGGTGCCAGGAGGGGAGCACAAGGGGCAGCTGGTGGGAAGAGCCAGGTCAGCGTGAGGGGCTGGTTGGGAATCCCCGACGAGAATGCCCTGAGGGCCAGGGCTGCCAGCGTGGAGGTGGTGGAGGCAGCACTGCGGGGGTCCACACGCCACGTCAGACCCCTGCAAGGCTGTGGGCCTATGGACAGTGCCGAGGGGTAGCCCGCCAAGACACAGGGCAGAGGCGAGAAACCACTTGGTTGTCGGCACGTATGAATGCATCTGCATCACGACATGGGGAGTGATGCCTAACAGCGAGAAGCGCTGGAGAGCCTCACAGCTGATTGATCCTTTTGTTCTGTCCTGCATTTAAAAGTCGTGGGCAGCTCAGCCTGTCCTGCTAGATACTGGGCAGAGATCATAGGGAAGCAAAACAAAACAGAAGCATAGCATGGGAGGCCGTCAGGTGAAAAATAGTCCTTCCTGCTCCCCACAGACAGCCAGTCAGCAGTTTCTTAGGTACGGTTTTGAGAAATGTCCACATATATGTCAGCGTTAAGTTCTGCAATTTTATTTGTTGCATAATTTTTACATATCATTGGGTCTTAGATATCTTTGTCAGTACCTGCACACCCATTACTTTCCTGTTAATGGTGACATAGTGTTCTCTTGTCAGGGAATATTAAAATTTATCCCATAACACACTGGTATGAGCATTTAGCTTTCCATGTTCAATTACTACACGAGTATTACACGAGTACTGCACGAGTACTGTGTAAGCACTGCACAAGTACTGCATGAGCACTGCATGAGTACTGTGCAAGCACTACATGAGCACCGGATGAGTATCACATTACACAAGTATTGTGCGAGCACAATACAAGTACCACGTGAGTACTGTGCGAGCACTGCACGATCACTATACAAGTACTGCACGAGTACTGCACAAGTACTACAAGAGCACCGGATGAGTAACACATGAACACCGCACAAGTACTACATGAGCACTCATGAGTACTGCACGAGCACTGCGTGATCAACGCATGAGCATTGCACGAGCACTCTACAGGTACTGCATGAACACTGCAGAGTACTATATGAGCACCACGTGAGGACTGCAGAGTACTATACGAGCACTGGAGAGTACTATACGAGCACTGGAGAGTACTATACGAGCACCGCATGAGTACTGCAGCGTACTATACGAGTACTGCATGAGCACTGCATGAATACTGCAGCGTACTATACGAGCCCCGCATGAGTACTGCAGCGTACTGTACGAGTACTGCATGAGCACTGCAGAGTACTAACGAGCACTGCATGAGTACTGCAGTGTACTATATGAGTCCTGCATGAGCACTGCACGCGTACTGCAGTGTACTGTACGAGTACTGCATGAGCACCGCATGAGCGCTGCAGAGTACTATACAAGCCCCAACGAGTACTGCACGAGCACCGCGTGGGCACCGCGCTGTGTGTTTCTGTGTGTATCCGTGGGAGTGTGGGGCCAGTGTTGCAGATGCTGCTTGCTGGCCTTCAGGCGGGCTGTACCACTTAGGCCCGCTGGTCTCTGAATGCTCCCCAACCACCCCGACCGCGCCCTCAGCACACAGATGAGGGAAATGATACCTCATCCTTTTAATTTGCTCTTTTAAGTGCTGAGTATGGGCCAGACCTTTTCACGGGGCTGTGGCCATGTGTGTTTCTTCTGTAAGTTGTGCATTTTGCCCGTTCTTCCACTGTGATATTTCTCATCTTCTTACCAATTCATAAGCACTCTTTGGTTTTAAAGAAAACCCCTGTTTTCACTGGTCTTGCAGATTTTTTTGTTTGTTTGTTTTCTTCTGGATTTGTTTGTGGTTTTTTGTGTAGAGCGAAAGTTAAAGGTTTTATTTGGCCAAATGTATTGAGCCTGTACTAACACATAATTTTCATTTATATGGATAGTTATGAGGTTGTTTGTAAACGTATGTAAAATTGAACTGAAAATCACTTCACTGCAAATGCTTTCTAATTGCAAATGCTTTTTGGCTAGGCATGTTCGGATCCATACTGGAGAAAAGCCATACAAATGTGACGAGTGCGGGAAGAGCTTTACTGTTAAGTCGACTCTGGACTGCCATGTGAAGACCCACACAGGTAAGGACAGTGCCTGCGTCATACGTAGGGGCCTTACAATGGCGTCTGAGATTTGTTCCTGTGTATCTTGCCCACAGAAATACTTTGAAAATCATAGAAAGCTTAAAAATCCTGAGCCACGAAGAAATGGGTATATAAGAATTTTTGATTCCTGACTTGGGGAATATGACCCAGATAACACTGAGGAGAAGGAGCTTGATCTCAAATGCCAGGCTGTAGGTTGTCTTGTATTTTTATTCAGTTTTGAACACCTTTGTTAAGAAAATTACTTCTTAGTCTCATTTAGGCCAAAGAGATTTGGCTTGTTGAGGTTTTACAAGATCTGGGGATTTAACAAATCTCATTACGGTTCACAGGTAATAATTCTTTTTATGTGGGGGGAAATGTTTTAAAGGAAAAATATTAATGTCCAGTTTCCAATGGCCATTTTTTCCCCGCTCATCTCCTTTGAGGGAACTGAAGGTGAGTTGTCCTAATGAAAATATATTGAGGCTTTGCTTCTTGATGAGCACAGGGCATCCCAGTGGTTAGGGGGCAGGCTTTGTACCTCTGCCAGTTTGGAGGTCTGTGTCCACTTCCGAGCCACTTCTCTGAGCCTCCAGTGATTGCTTAGAAAGTGGCACATGGTGAACTCTTAGGAAATGGTAGAGGATTATGGTTATCAAACTAATTTATATTCTTAATTTTTGGTTACCAGCAGAATTGACCAAAAATATACAAAAGAAATTTCACACATTTATATAAAGCCGTATGATTCTTTTCTGATAGGTTAATATTCGGAATTAAATAGATACGTAAATGTAGTGTGTCTCTTCTGTGGGCAGTGTTTCTGTCACTTTGTTAGGTGCCATGTGTCTCTTTCTCTTGTGTGACGCTGTGAGCTGCTGAGGACCAGGAGGGGTCCGCTTGGCATCCCAGGTCCGGCGGGGGGTGGTCGCTGGCATGGCCGGTGCCAGTGGTGTTCAGGATGACTCGCACATGCGGGATTCAGGGCTGGCCCCCACACATAAGGAACAGAACAAAAGGTCTCTGTGAGGAATACCTTTCAGGCCTCCTCCTCCATGCTGGGCTCCTTGAGTGACCTTCGAGGCCCCCGAGCAGGGTTGGGACAGCAGGCCTCCCTCTTCTGGGGTGAGTCCCCGTGTGCCCACTCTGGTAAACAAGAGTCAGTATTGCTTTCTGGGAGCAGTAGAGGGAAACAGAAAACCAGGATGCTTTTGTCCTCCCAGAGCCTGTCCGGGGCAGAGTAGGTGGGTGACAGGGCACTCAGGCCCAGCTCCATGGCCTTCATCATGCCCTGGGCACAGGAAAAGCACGAGAGACCCAGGGGCTGAGCGTGTGATGCACACCTATGGCTCCAGGGTGCTGTCCCCTTGTGCAGGTGTGAGACACAGGTGCCGAGACACACATGTGCCCTTTGTGCACTGAGGCACAGGTGACCGCGCCGCAGGGCTGAGCTGCTCAGGGACGTGGGCCTCTGCTTCCGCCGAGGTTCAGGGTGGGCAGTGGTGCCCATGTGCTGCAGACATCTGAGCACGGGGACAGCGCTGGGCTCACACTGTAGACCGCCTACTCACTTCGGTGTCTGTGTAGCAGCACTCTGTCCCTTGCATGGCGTCCTGTGGGAGCACGGGGCTCCCTTCAAGCACTCGGGCCCCCGGGGTCAGCACCCCGCTGGCCCCTGCTGACCCCTGGCTGGACTCCCCACAGGTCAGAAGCTCTTCAGCTGTCACGTCTGCAGCAACGCCTTCTCGACGAAGGGAAGCCTGAAGGTGCACATGCGTCTGCATACAGGAGCGAAGCCTTTCAAGTGTCCGCACTGCGAGCTGCGCTTCCGCACGTCGGGGCGGAGGAAGACTCACATGCAGTTCCATTATAAGCCCGACCCGAAGAAGGCGCGGAAACCAGGGACGCGAAGCTCCTCGGAGGGGCCGCAGCCTGTGAATCTGCTCACTCCGGCGTCCACCGACCCCAGTGTGTTCATCATGAACAACTCTGTTCTCACGGGACAGTTCGATCAAAACGTGCTTCAGCAAGGTCTGGTGGGCCAGGCTATTCTTCCTGCCTCCGTTTCAGGTGAGCCCGGGGCACAGGGGAGGGCTCCTGAAGGCACGGACACACCCCGCCTGCCTGCTCGGGGACACTGCTGGGAGCAGGGCGACTTGTGTCTTCCTTGGGAGTTCCCCACGGGGGCAGCTGGGAAGAGACTAAAGTGTCATCGTTCGGACGGGTTCCCTTCCGTTCCTCCTCCTCGCACGACATCTGCTTTTTCTTTTTTTTTTTTTTTTAAAGATTTTATTTATTTATTTGAGAGAGAGAGAATGAGAGAGAGAGAGTGGGAGAGGGAACAGGGTCAGAGGGAGAAGCAGACCCCCTGCTGAGCAGGGAGCCCGATGCGGGACTCGATCCCGGGACTCCAGGGTCATGACCTGAGCCGAAGGCAGTCGCTTAACCAACTGAGCCAACCAGGCGCCCACGACATCTGCTTTTTCTTACTGGGTTGAAATGTGTGTTTTTCTCAGCATCCTCCCAGACTTCACAGTGAGATGTGTTTGGTAACTCCTCATGCACAGTGTAGGTAACATGGGAGAGTTCGCTAACTGCTCTTGGGTCACCTAGTGCTTGAAAAGTATACGTTTTGGCCATTTATGGGTTTTGTGGATTGACAGAGTGGCTGGGGCTAGCTACCAGACATGTGTTGTGGCTTTCTGTGTATGTGACCCGTGCAGTGATTAAAGTCTGAAAAAACACGATTATTCGTTGCTGTTTTAAATCTTGGGCTAATCAATGTAATCTCTTTGAGCCTAGTTTCCGGGTGTGTTTAAGATGGATGATATCTATTTCAGAGGATTTGTTTTGCGTTGAATCAGCTAAGGTGCGTGTATGGCATGGGGTAATTATTGGTACCTGTGACTAGATCATGTTGGCGAGGTGTAGGACTTGGGTATATAAAAAGCCCTACGTGAGAATGAGCTTCTTTCCTGTCGGAGGAGCTTTTCCAAAGGCAGTCATCCACGTTGTGTCTCTTTGCAGCCGGCGGTGATTGGACAGTGTCCCTGACGGACGGGAGCCTGACCACCCTGGAGGGCATACAGTTACAGTTGGCCGCTAACCTGGTCGGCCCCAATGTTCAGATCTCTGGAATCGATGCCTCCAGCATTAATAACATCACGCTGCAGGTACAACACGTGCCATGGTGTCCTGGGCTTCGATGTGGTCAGAATGGCATGTCAGCATGAACTTTCCACAACGAGTATCTCTGTTGCTTTGCAGATTGACCCGAGTATTTTGCAGCAAACGTTACAGCAGGGCAACTTGCTTACTCAGCAGCTGCCGGGGGAGCCCAGCCTGGCCTCACAGAACACCTCTCTTCAGACCCAGGACAGCACGGTCCCAGCCAGTGTCGTCATCCAGCCCATCCCTGGCCTGTCCTTACAGCCCACCGTGACATCCGCCAGTCTGACCATCGGCCCGCTGTCTGAGCAGGACCCTGTGATGACCACCAGCAGCAGTGGTAAGTGAGCGCCGTGGGCACTGAGGACCCTGGGCTGCCCCTTCTGTCTTTGGGAAGCTCAGCAAACACATCAAATGTCCCAAGAGTACCTAAGCTTCCCTAGCGACAAGTGATGTGTAATCACTGTACGCTCCTAGATCGCTACCCGCACCTGTTCCCGTGGACCTGTTGGCTTCCGGTTTCACCATAAGCCTCTCCTCTGTCTCTGCAGGAGGGGGTCAGAGATGACTGATGTTTTCTTTTCAATCTTCTTTTGAAATAACTGTCTCACTGAACGTTTTTAATATAAAAAAGGAGAAAATTACTATTTTTTTTAAGCCCAGCTTTATTTTGTTTTGTAATGATGACCAGGGACTCAAGACCTCTCTCAGGTGATGACATCTCAAGGCCTGGTGTCCACCTCCAGTGGCCCCCACGAGATCACCCTGACCATTAACAACTCAAGTCTGAGCCAGGTCTTGGCACAGGCTGCCGGGCCCACCGCTGCGTCGTCCTCAGGGTCTCCTCAGGAAATCACCCTGACCATCTCTGGTTAGTCACTTCACATTTTAAACCTGCTTTTCCCTGCGATTTGAGTATACCTTATTCGTATGTGTATGTATGTTTGTTTTTTTTTTTTTTTTTTTTTTTGCAGAACAGAGTTTTGCATACAGCCAGTGCTCAATACGCATTTGTAATAAATGTGGGAAATTCAGGTTTAGTGAAATAGTGTCATAGTTCAAATCTAATACCAGAAACTAACAGTGAGAGTTACTCATGTCCTCCGGCTTGAGTCTGTTGTCCTCTCACACTGATCTGGTCCACGGAGAGCAGGCTACATAGCTTCTTCGTCCATCTTCCTGCTCCATTAAACTGGAGGCGTCTGACTGGGATGACGTGTGTGCAGGCGCGTTCTAGATGCCTACACTCCTTCTCGGGATCCTGCACAGACTGTGCAGGACAGTGTTAAGTGTGCTGTAGGGCACTGAGAAGTCCCTACTCTCAGTGGGACTTCTGAGTAGGGACTCAGAAAATACCCTCTGGGTGTGCAGGTCACTTGAACTCGGCAAACCAGTCCTATGTGTCAGCCACCACGCAAGGTGTCCCTGTGCCAGGACGGCTGTGCTCGCGGTCAGATTGTCCTCTGGTGTCATTAATTCTCCCAGCACGTTCTCCTCTGGCTCAGCCTGCAGCATATTTTATCAGTGTGCTTTGCCCACGTGACTCTTAGCTGTTCGGTAAATGAAGCAATAATTTTTGTGGCCCTTACGTGCCAGGCACTATTCTAGTATTTTTACAGATATTAACGCATTTGATACTAATTTATTTAGGCCTCATAGCAACCTTATGAGGTGGATGTTAAAGACAGGAAAAACATTTTGCTAGGAGGCAGGACACTGTCGCTGGGGAAGAGGGAGCTTCATGGTGGACGTGGGAGCATTTTCCCTTAAAACACTGGGAGTAGTGGTGGGCAGATTCCTGGACCGACCCAGCCAGGGGAGCAGGCCAGGCTGATAGAGTCGCGTTTCAGGGAGATTTCTGCAAAATTTGTGAGTGCAATAGAAAAGTTATTCAGAAGGAAACCAAAAGCTTTCTTTTTTAGGGAGTGTCTTTATTTCTTTTACTGTATGTGACAAACTTGAACCCGTTCTTTTTTTTTTTTTTTTTTTAAAGATTTTATTTATTATTTATTTGAGAGAGAATGAGAGATAGAGAGCACGAGAGGGAAGAGGGTCAGAGGGAGAAGCAGACTCCCCGCTGAGCAGGGAGCCCGATGTGGGACTCGATCCCGGGACTCCAGGATCATGACCTGAGCCGAAGGCAGTCGCTTAACCAACTGAGCCACCCAGGCGCCCTTGAACCCGTTCTTGGATGGAGTTTTGGTTTGGAGTGACATGGAGTGATTTTAGATGCTATTAGGCAGCAAACATTAACTTTCAATTTTACATAATCCAGTTACCTTCCTGGTTTCTTTGTATATATCTGAGTTTTAATACTTTTTTTATTTTAAGGAAGTTGTTTGTTGAGCGAGTTCACTTGTCTTGAGTGCCCTCAGTGTATGAGGCACTGTGCTAGTCTTGCACAACAGGCCCGTCCTGCAGGGTTCCTGCTTAGTGTTCAGACTGTGTGTTACTTAGCGTATGGATTGTGCTACTCTTTCTTCCGTGTTTTCCTGTTCTTGATCACAAAGTTATTTTATTACTCATCAGTATTTTCCAAACAGTAAGGAGACAGATTTAACCAATTTTTTAAAAAAAATTGGCTATAAAGGTTTATCCTGGGAGAAATCTTTAAACCAGTTGATGACACGGGGTTTGCCCAAACCTTGGGCTTGAGACTTCTTGTTCTCAGTTGTCATTATTGTGCTCATGGGAATTGGCAACTCACACATCAGTGTTTCCTTACTCCATGCTAAAAAGGCTGTAGGAAAACTTTCAATTTACGGTCACTTGTTGAAAGCGTTTAGGTAGGATTTTCAGTTATTTTGTAGGAAGTTCTTCTTTCCATTAGTGTGTATAATTATACATGCTTGTCCATGTTAGGAAGCGATTATTACTTCAGTGAAGTTTTGTGGACTTTTAGCAGTTCAGAGGTCATTTGAGAAAGAAACTGAACATTGGGTAAAAGGCAAAAATAGTGCTCAGGCTCCCAAACGATCTAGTTCCTCTATATACCAAAGCCCTCTTATCTGATGTCTCAGCTAGTTTTCAGCAGAGAATCAAAAAAGTGGTACCCCACGTACCCTGACCCTTCAGCTACAGGCCTTTTGAAGACGGGTCTGCTGTGCTGATCAGAGTTCTGTCCTGTGCCCGGCACGCACAGCTGCTTTCCCCTTTCTGTCTCTGTAGAGCCGTGTGAGGGTGCTGCTGATGAAACAGCCGAGGTCAGCGTCCTTCTGTCTTTTGATGCTTTTCCCTCCAGTTTGCAGAGTTGTCTTGCTTAAGCCTAACTTGACAGTAGATTTTTTTTTAAGGTGACTTGTTTGTGTCCAGTCTTCCCAAAGCATTCAGTGTGGGTTTTGTTGACATGTCAGCAGACTGTCCAGTTCTCCCATGCATGTTTCCCTACAGTATCACAGCTTTTGTGACCGTTATAGCTACAGAAGCTGGAGTGCACAGGTTTAGAACCGAAGGCCAGTGCCCCCCAGTGGGCATGCACCCCAGGCACGTGTGAGCCCCAAGCGCCGTGGTGTGGGGAACCCTCAGCCAGGAGCCGCAGCATCGCTGCTTCCTCGAGCCCCGGCGGTGGGAGGTTAGGGGAGGGTCTAGCATCATTTTGTCGTGTCCCTACGATGCACTTAAACACACGTTTGCCATAAGTTCTATTCAACAAAGTTTGTAATTTTAAGTGCCTAAATACTGAGGCAAAGTGCCAAAATACTGCTCAAAATACTTGAGCAGCGCTTCAAAATGCTTCACAGCTTACAGAGTGTGAACAAATACTGGCATTTAGGGGAAATGAATGTATTTCATGGTCTTTTCATTCTTTTCTGTAAGTATTATTATAAATGAAACAGCTTTCATTTTAATAGCATGTTATTTTATGTTTAACCCGCTTGCCAGGATGTGACTTAACGTGTTACTTTCAGATATCACAATATTAATTTCCATTTAGGTCAAGATCTTATTCAGCACAATGCTAATGGAAGTAGTGAAGTGAACGGAAGCATAAGGCTATCAGCTCCTGCTGCCAGTGGTCAGTCTGCAGGTGCCACCCTAACCATAAGCAGTGACCAGCTGCTCGCCCAGAGCGCGACCCTGAACTCCTCAGGTACGCAGCCAGCGCGTCAGCACCAGGGACGTGATCCAAGAGCCAGTCGCAGGGCTGTGTCCCGGTTGCAGGAGAGAAGGCGCCTGTCTTCTTTCCAGACTGGTGTGTCAGCGGTGTGTTCTGTCACCTGGGACAGGTGCTTGTCCCTCCGTCCAGGATACAGTTCTGCTCTAGAGTTACCCACCAGTTAGTCGTTCTGCTGACTAAGGAGTAAAAGCGAATCGTCTCATTCAGATAGACAAGGTGCCGGGTGTTAATGCACATGGGCTTGTTGAGGACTCTGTCCCGAAGCTGCCCCCTGCCACCTGTGCGGGGACCTGCCTAGCTCATGGCCTCGTGCCCCGCAGCGAGACTCTCCTGGCACCAGCCCACACGACGAGAACGCAGTTTTAAAAAGGCCCCCTTTCTAGGGTTTTGAAGTGTAGACTTTGATAAATAGAAGCAAATGAGCTCTAGTAAAATAAGTTACAGATTCACAAGGACTCGTCAGTGGTTTATGATGACATGCCTGTTGCCTTTTTTTTAATCTTATAGAGATTTTATTCATTTCTTAGCCTTCTAATTTTCCAACTTTATCGTTTTTTGAGAAAAAATTTAGTATTTAGATATGTTTGTAGCTACAGGAAGGCTTTTTTTTCATGCTTATTTGAAATGCTTTCTTATGCAGTAATTCATTTCTTCAACAAAAGACTGTATGTGTATTGTGTGGCAGAATTGTACTGAATCTGGGAATGTGACACTGAGCAGGACAGACATAGCCCCTTTGCCTTTTGGACCCTAGAAACTGGTGGAGCGGACTTCACTGAAGAATCTGTAAAGCGTTGTAAAATTGTGGCGGTAACGACAGGTAGAGGAGAGCAGGTCAGAGGTCACAGGGCGTTCACCTGGTGGGGTCGGCTTCTGTGAGAGCGGGGGCATCTATCCTGAGTGTGGCAGCGCGGCGCTGGACAGAGGCCCGTGAGCTGAGGTGGGCTGGCGCGTCCCAGGGGGGCACGGTCCCCTCGGCACAGAGGAGGAACTTTCTGTCCACCCTTCTCGTCTGCTAACGTGTGCGCAGGCACCTGCGTGGTTAAGGACTTCGTCTGAATCCTGTGTTGGCAGATCCCAGCTGCATTTCTGGCGCGTGAAGTTTCCACTGCATCTGTGCTCTCCGTGTTTCGTGGGCCAGCGCGTGCGGTTATCGTCGACTCCGTTCTGGAACGTTAGCAGAGTCCCGGCTCCTCGCCGGCCTGCTTCCCTGGGGCGCATACTGGCTGGCAGGGGTGGGATCGTGCGTCTCTTTGGAAGCCCTGCTTGACCTCTTGAATGAGCTTGGCAAGTGGATGGAAAGACAAGGAGAATTTTTGGTGTTTTAATTTAAATGGAGTGGTTTTTTATGCTACTTTGGTGATCCTGGATGTTTGCTGGTACAGCAGACGACTTCGTTGAAAGTGGGACACGTTCTGCTCAGGGTGGAGAACACATGGGCTCTGGGGGCTCTGCCGGCATCTGGTTGGTTAGATGTGGGGTCTCTTACCTCCTGCGTCTGCGTCGCCTGCACACTTAGTGACAGGACTCACGTTGCGGGGGAGGGGTCTCTCTGTGCGGCGGGGGGAGGGGTTGGAGCAGCTGTTGTGCGTAAGGACCACTGTGAGTCACGTACTCGTGGTCCTTTAAAAACCACAAACATTCCCCTTTTCCTGACTGAATCTTTGTCTCTTCTTTACACTTACTGTCTTAGAACTGGCTGAGAACACTTCTTTTCTTTAGCGTAATTTGGTGCCTTATTTAAAATTTTTTTCCAAGGAATTTAGTGAAATAAAAGTTGAGCTCCTAATTTTGAATGTTTAAGGATGTGATGTCAGCTGTTATACACAGAGGTTAGTTTTATATGAGCAGGTCACTTGTGTTATGTTCTCCGGTACCTTTGGCATCTTTGAATAAACCTGGATATGGGAAGGGATTCTTTCTGCGTTGAACTACTCAATCCTTGATGGTGGGCAGGTATTTTTGGAGGTTTGCACATTCCACTGGTAGGAGTTATAATAATGGAACTGACCCCGTCGGTATAACATTGGTTAAGAGATTGCATCTTGAAAGGGCAACATTTTCCTGAGGGTCAGAGTCACTCCCAGGCCCGGCTTCAAGCCACACCAGGAATTGAAACTAAAAATGACTTTGCGATTAGCCATGTCTCTTCTAAGAAAAACAGTAAAACAAAAACTCTCAGTGTTTGAAAGTGCCACTTTATGTGGCCCTTTAGATCAGAGCACAGCACAGGTGCCCGTGGCCGTTGTCATCTGGAGTTCCCTCTGGGCATGAGATGCCGTTGAGGCTTTCAGCCTCTGGGACAGCTTTGGCCCTTTGCATCTTGACTGCAGCACTGAAAACAACAGGGCGTCCCCTTTCAGGGGCATGTAAATAAACAAGTACCGCAGAGTTCCATGTGCAAGACAAAAGCACGAGCTTCTCTTCAGGTATCTGACACGGGGTCTGAGGCCACTTCACGGTCTGACCCTGCCGCATCCATGACAACATTGGACACACATGGTTTTCTTAGGACGTGGTCACACGTGTTGTGAGCGCCTTCCCAGAGGCAGAAGGTGTTACCAACAGGCTGGAAGTTTAGTATGGCTCTTTAAGGAATTTATCTCAAATGGCTGTTATCTTTTGGTTCTTACCTTTGTCCACTATTAACATAATTTTGATGAATAAATTGAGTCATGTTTTCAGTGGGAAAAAAAAGCCACAATTCTGTTTTTCCTTCCTTTGTAAGGTTATTTTGTTTCTTCTGGATTTAAATACGATCAATTACTTCCTTCCCAGCAGCTCAGAAGTCTTAACATTTCCCATTTGTGGGTACATTTTATAATTATGGAGGACATTTTCCCCACTTTCTCCTTGGGGATGAATGGCCGGACGATGTGTCTCCCTCTTCCCGCAGTCCCTCCCAGCACACACACACCTTTTCTTGCCACGTTTTTATCTCAAGAAAAAAAGTGATCTCACATCCTTAAAACTGCTTATGAAACTTTCCAAAATTATCATTAAGTTTTCTCAGAAGCTATAAAAATTATCCCAACAAGGATTTAAGACAGTGATGGGTTTGATGACCATAAGGGATTTACTCATCCTTTAGAGGTGACTTTTTTTGAGTTAGAACCGTAAACTGAGTAAGACTTAGATTTCTGTGATGTGGCCTGGAGGACTTGCGGTTTCAGAGCCGGTAAATGAGGACCGAAGGTGAGAGTTTGCAGTCTGTGCTCCAGTAGTCAACCTTAATTTCCAGGTTGAGAGTGTTCAGTTTGAATGAAACTGTAGTTTCTAGAGCTTTAAATAAATCTTTTTGTATATAATTAAGAACTATATGTTGAACAGATGTGATTGAAGCTTTTAAATAGTTATGCTATTGCATGTTTTAGAAAACTTCATTTTTTCCTACTCACATTACCCGTTTTTGGACCATTTTGAGGCTAGAAGTTCTACTTGAACTGATACCATCCTCTTGGAAAATGTCTTGAATGTGGAACGTAGCTGAACATGCATTCACACACTGTTGGCGTAGAGATGTGAACTCTAGCGTTGGCTGAGGTCCTCACTGGCCTCTGTGTTGGGATTCACCTCAGCTCAGTGACAGGCTTCTGTTTCCTCTTTGGATTTCCTGTGCCTGACAGTCCTGGACCCCCTCACTGAATTAATGATCATCAGGGAGTCCGATTCTGCTGGTGGGGAGCGGAGAAGAGACGTTCCTTTATTTCAGGAGTCCGGGTGAGGCTTGAAGTCTTGGCCTTGTGAGTCGCAGTGGACCCCGTTAGCCTCTGGTTTCACTCTGTGTAGATGTAATTCTGGTGAGCCTTTCACCACGTGCTTCTCTTGACCGGGCGCTTTGACGGCCCAACCCCAGTCCTCACCCTGGTGATTTTGACTGGACACCAGTGCATGTAGCTGGTCATTGCCATGTCCCCAGGATTCTTCTTAGTCTTCGTCCGCTCGTGTTAAAATCATACGTGCGTGCTAGTCTGCGAGGGGAAGGGGGCACGGAGGTGACGTGAGAACACGAGGTTGACCCACGTACTGGTAACTGGAGTGCTTAGAACATACACCCTCCACAAATCCACACTCCTCTGGCCCCAGCGTGTCCTAGCAGAGTCCACTCTGCGCAGATGCTCAGCGAGGTGGGAGGGGTCGGACGAGGTTGTCTTTGGAGCCCCGGTGGCTGCTGCAGAGCAGAGACTCCTAGCCTCCTAATGGTTATACTGCTTTTGAAGGTTCCAGGTCTGTGCAACACAGTGTGGGACTCCAAGAGTGTGGATCTATGGAGGCATTGTATTTGGAGGACTCCAGTTACAAGTAAGTAACCTAGTTTCCCTGTTGGCCCCTGACGCAGAGCAGAGGCTCTGGACTGATGGGGCCCAAGTCACAGCAAAGTATCCACAGGAGTCTCATTTTGTTTTCAAGCCTAATTAGGAAATAGTGTTTTCACCTTTTGCTTTCATTACCGTCTTGGTGTCCGTAGCACCTGTAGCCCAGGGGCTGGCCCAGGGGCTGATGAGTCCCATTGTTAGATGAATGGAAGGACAGATGGTGAGGGGTGTGTGTGTGTGTGTGTGCACACGCATGTGCATGTGCGTTATGCTTACAAGTAAAAACTCAAAAAATTGTTTTCTGTGGGTGTCCACCACAGGACTTTTGACAATTCCGTGCTCAGCCGAGTGCATGAGCTTCTGTTTTGTAGAAGAAAAGGCCTTTCTTTGCCTGATTCTGTCCCGGATTTCTTCCTTTCTCTTATCATTGGCTACAAGGGGAAAATACTAAAAAATCTTGTTGTCTATTCCAAAGAAAAGTAAGATGTCGTGCAGGATAAATTAATATTTAAAGGGTTGCATGAGGTTTACTTCAGCCTTAGCAGACATAGAGGAGGGTGAGGGGGCGCTAAGCAGGTATGGTCACACTGTAGGCCGTGCTGCTGATCGATGTTCGGTGGGTCCCGTTTGGTTCCTCTCTTCAGGCTCCTCTCTGGTCCTGGACGGGGACAGTGTCCTGGACATTCTTGGCAGTTTCCTTCTGCCTTAGCAGTAGCGACTAGGACTATAGCATCACATTTTTACTCTTTTACTGTGTTTTTCTTGATATTATACTTAAGCAGAATGTATTTATGCATAAAGAGATTCAGAGACTGTAGAAGCCTGGCCTTAAAATTGGAATGAGAGATTCTGTGATTATCTTGGTGTAATTTCAGAAGCTTAGGTAATGTAAACGCCGATTCTGACAGATTAGTTCCTTCCTAAAACCACCCTCCCATCCCGTTATGATTGGACTTGCCCAGCTTTGCCGCTGAAGTGCCTCTTCCTTTTTCGTAGAGCTGAATGCTACCCCTGGAAGCCTTCCTTCGACGACACCCATGTCTCCATCAGCCATGTCTGCTCAGAACCTGGTCATGTCTTCATCAGGAGTCGGAGGAGATGCCAGCGTCACGCTCACTCTGGCCGATACTCAGGGCCTGCTCTCCGGAGGACTGGACACAGTCACGCTCAACATTGCTTCTCAGGTAGGGCGCCGCCCTGCCCTTTGTGGGGGGTCGTGGCTCCCTTCAGTTTCTTCTTTCCTAAGTGCACATGCTGGGCATCGTTTTCAAAACTGAAGTGGTTTTTTTCTGATTAAAATATAAGTAATGTGTTAGATGCAATAAGGAGACAGGGAAATTCAGATAAAACAGAAGACTGTTTTTAAAAATCCACTGGCCAGACGGAACTGTGATTGACCCTGTAGTGTATTGATCCTTCCGAAGCTTTATATGCAAACGTGTAGACAGATATGTTAACATTTCCACAGAAGTGAGCTCGTGTATATGTCATGTACTGTGAACTTCCCTCTTACTACAACATGAACACCTTCCCCATCAGTGATTTTAATTTTTTTTATTTTTTAAGATTTGTATTTATTAATTTTTTTAGAGAGAGAGCAAGCACATGAATGGGGTGGGGGGAGAAGCAGAGGGAGAGGGACACGTGGGGCCTGACCCCATGACCCTTTGCTAACTAGGCCACCCAGGTGCCCCCCCCCCCCCCCATCAGTTGATTTTAGGAATGCAAAGGTTTTTTAACGGCTCTGCAGCATTTAGTTTTATGAGTTTGTTGAGGGGCATCATGAACATTCAGGGTTTCAGTAAGTAGTGTAGAAATTCTCACGCTTTCAGTGATTTACGGTCTTAGGTGAATGCCTGCAGTGTGCCGGATCGAAGGGTGTGCATTTTGCATAATGCATTGAGCTGAGACACCGGAACACCTTTCAGAGTTTAATTAGAAAAACCGTGATAAATTATAATGGAGAGTCACTGTACTAACCCTATCTGGTCATTCCCCTTTCTGTGTCCCTGTCCCTGCCGTAAGCACGGCGCGATGTGCTGAGGGATCAGAAGCAGGATACGTTCTTGTGGCTCGTTCGTGTGCACTCAGGCTCGCCGCACAGGATGAGGAGTTAAGATTGTGGCCTCCAGGGCAGGAGTGGTCTGGCCGCATCCCAGCCAGCCACAGGGTGGCTGTTTGGACTCTGGATTCTAGTCCTCGCCGTTTGTAAGAGAGGGACATTTGTCCGCCCGGCCCGGCCAGTGCGGAGCCAGTCTCAGGCGGTTCGTACCAGCAGGTCGTTGTGCTTCGGAACCGCTCCCGCGCTGTTGGCAGAAGCCCTCCCAGGGCCCCTGGCGGGAGTCGGCTCCCGCGGGAACACGCGGCCCGCTGCAGGGGAGTGGGGGCGAGGGCTGGCTTCCGGTCGGCTGACCAGCGTCTCCGCCAAGTAGCCCTCTGCGGAATAGCCCATGGTGGCCGCGTCAGTGCCGGAGGCCAGGGCCTGCTGTGCTGTCCTCCCCTGCGTCCTTTCACTGGGAAGGAAGAAGTATCTCACTGAGTTCTTCACATAGTGTCCCATTTACTTCTTCTCCTGTGTTAATCATCACCTGTTTGTCAGGACATTATCATCTTCTAGATATTAAAAATTAGTATTACATTTTAAAATTATAGTTGGAACAGGAGGGGCCATCTAAGAGGTCAGCGGTGTATTTTCTTTCTAGACGCAGGATGCATGGAGCTTGATTGGTGTTTGGTGGGTTGTTGTGTCCTTATTTCCCACCCGGGACTCTCGTGGTGACGACTGTAAGGGTAGCCTTGTATTGCGGTCCTGGCGCCACCTCGCCGCTGATGGGCACTGGCAGGGTGCAGCCGTATGCGGGACGCGGCCCCTGTCCTGCGGTGTAGATCCGTCCACACTCAGGGTCCGGGGTGGCTCCTTACTGTAGACTTGTAACTACAGTAAAGAAGTAGTCATGACGTAAGAATTCTTTAAGATACAAAATTTAATGAAATTTAATGCCTTGCAGGGTGGGGTCAGGTTTGATCAGAAAAAGCCAGAGGCCCATTTATTTCTATGATTATGGGTTTGTTTTCTGTTTGTTAAATTCTGTCACTTTGAGAATTAATGATCATTATAATTGCAGTGAAAGTTCAACGAAGAGTTCTCAGTATTTGCTAGGGTCCATTTTTAAAGTCTGTAAATATTTGCTGGGGATGTGTTTCCTCGGTGCACTGGGTGGTTGCTGGGCCCCCGACGTGCCCCCAGGCAGGCTCAGGCTCATGGAAGCCCCCCAGGCAGGGTGCAGGGGTCGGGGCTGAGAAGGAAGGATCTCAGAGGGCATGGGAACGAAGTGTTGATCCTGACGGCAGCAGCGCTATGATGATGTAAGGCCCACGTGCAGGGTGAGTGCAGTGGCGGGCGCGGGTTCTGGCCCCACCGTGGCTCCATCAGCAGCCCCCCCCCCCACTCGGTGATACTGCTTGGCACACGTATGCACACGTATGCGCTGCTCCTATGGCTAAAACTCTTCCGTGGCCCCTGCTGCTTACAGCACCAAGGCCACGTTTCTTTACAGACGTGGCCTGGAGGAGTCTCTGCTGTCTGCTCACTGGCCCCCGTCCCTTCCTCCTGGGTCACACCCAGCACAGATTGCCGATCTCCCCACACCCCCCGCTCTGGCTGTGTGTCCCCCCACCCCGGCTCTGTGTCCCAGGGCCATGTCAGGCCACGGCAGGCCATGGCAGGCAGTTCTCCTCGTCAGCCGCCCTCTCTCTCTCCTGCCCCAGCGCTGATGTCCAGCCTGGCCGGGTTTGAGAGCAGCGGGTGGGGGGTGGTGGCGGCCCTGAAGTTGGTCCGGATAGACGGCCGCTCCCTCCTGCATGTCTGTGGGTTACCTTGCTTATCTATACTCTCTGGCTTACTTTCCCCAAATTGCCCAATCAAAAATTTAATCCCAAATTGATTAATTAGCATACATTGTATAAAACAGTGGTATTAAAAATTTCCATTAGAATTTCTGTAGTTTTATTGGAATCCTTTTTGTTAGCCGCCAGACTTGAATTGAGCTCACAATGATCTAATACTCTGAAAATTTGAAAAAACCAGATCAAACCTGTCTTAGCTTTATGAGTGATATTTTTCTAAATGTAATGAACTGTTGCAAAAATAAAACCATCATTCTGTTGTCAAAAGTTAATGAACATATATGGAAATGCTTATAAATATGTAAATTATTAGGATTGTTTATGACCATAAAAATTTGAGCTGGAGATCAAAGGTGCTTGTGAGAAATCAAACATTCTAGAAATAATTGTTCAATACAGATGAGAGTTAGTCACTAAGAGGCACAAATATCGAAGGGTTTAATAATCCCTTAACGTAGTTCACAACGTGTGCTCTCCTTGAATTTAGTGAGGAAGTGAAGTGCGAGCAACGAGCAAGGGCCACGGGCAAAGGCGGCAGCCGATCCCACATGTCTGCTCTGAAACTCACTCAGCATGTGGAAAACCGGGGCCTGCCGAGAGCCACTGAAGGAGCCCAAGAGTGCGAACCTGTGAATTTTAAGTGTTAAAAAGACATGAAAATAGTATACATTGTGTACCATTTTTTCTATGTTTTTGTTTCTTTATAAATTCCACAAGAGAAAATGGTGGTAAAAGCACAAAGGGGTGTGATCTTCAGTAGTTGACTCACATAGTGGTGTTGGGTGGCTTGAACCCAAGGGTCACAGTTGAGTCTGTAACAGCAGAATGTTTGGAAAGGAGACATTTATGTATGTCCGCAAGTAATCGTAATTTTAAACTTGCAAATAGCCCAACTAGAGAAGACTATTACGTGGGGTAAATGATCATTTTGATGCACCACAGAAGAATTAGTTTATTTAAAAATACACTCTGTTGAAGTAAAAGTTAAATTACAGTGATGTACCTGCATGAAAATGTAACTTCGTGGTTGCTTTACTAGGGAAATTATTGAAAGAAAAATTGGTGGGTCATAAAGAGTTCTTCTTCAACTACAAACTTGAGATGAGTTTTTCTTTCCAAATTTTGGACTATTGGTGGCAGGGGTGGGGATCAGGCCACTACATCTGACGATTTTATAAGGAAATGCAAGCATTCACTTAAAAATCTATTCAGGGGGGCACCTGGGAGGCTCAGTCAGTTAAGCGTCTGCCTTCGGCTCAGGTCCTGATCTCGGGGTCCTGGAATCGAGCCCCGCATCAGGCTCCCCGCTCAGCGAGAGGTCTGCTTCTCCCTCTCCCTGCCGCTCCCTCTGCTTGTGTGTGTGTGTGTGCGCTCTCTCTAATAAATAAAATCTGAAAAAGAATTTTCAAGAAAGCAAAGTGATTTTTCAGTTCTTGTTCTGAAAACAAAAATAAGTAACTGATTCGTTCCTGAAATGAATTCTATTTTATATGAATTCTTGTAGGTTTGGTGTTTTTTTTTTTAATTTTTTATTGTTATGTTAATCACCGTACATTACATCATTAGTTTTTGATGTAGTGTTCCATGATTCATTGTTTGCATATAACACCCAGTGCTCCACGCAGAACGTGCCCTCTTTAATACCCATCACCAGGCTAACCCATCCCCCCACCCCCTCCCCTCTAGAACCCTCAGTTTGTTTCTCAGAGTCCATAGTCTCTAATGGTTCGTCTCCCCCTCCGACTTACCCCCCTTCATTCTTCCCCTCCTGCTGTCTTCTTCTTTTTTCTTAACATATAATGTATTATTTGTTTCAGAAGTACAGATCTGTGATTCAACAGTCTTGCACAATTCACAGTGCTCACCATAGCACATACCCTCCCCAATGTCTATCACTCAGCCACCCCATCCCTCCCACCCCCCACCACTCCAGCAACCCTCAGTTTGTTCCTGAGATTAAGAATTCCTCATATCAGTGAGGTCATATGATACATGTCTTTCTCTGATTGACTTATTTCACTCAGCCTAACACCCTCCAGATCCATCCACGTCATTGCAAATGGCAAGATCTCATTCCTTTTGATGGCTGCATAATATTCCATTGTGTATATATACCGCCTCTTCTTTATCCATTCATCTGTCGATGGACATCTTGGCTCTTTCCACAGTTGGGCTATTGTGGACATTGCTGCTATAAACATCGGGGTGCACGTACCCCTTCGGATCCCTACATTTGTATCTTTGGGGTAAATACCCAGTAGTGCAATTGCTGGATCGTATGGCAGCTCTATTTCCAACTTTTTGAGGAACATACATACTGTTTTCCAGAGTGGTTGCACCAGCTTGCATTCCCGGTTTGGTGGGTTTTTTGTTTGTTATTTACTTTATTAGAATACAGATAATTGACCCGGTACAAAACACTCAAACCTTGGTCGTTAGATATGGAAGTGTGGTTTTGGGTCTTGATAAGAAGTCAGAGTGTGACTGTATGCTTCAACGGAAGTGGTGGGTGCGATGGAGCAGGGGTTCCGCTCTAACAGTCGTGCGTTGTAGTGCCTGGAGGTGTCCTAGCCTGGGCTGCCGAAGCCTCCCTGCTTCCTTCCTGTGAGTGCCGTGGGCCTGCCTGGGTGTTCTTGCTGCAGCACGGTGTGTATTATGTTCAGGCGGGCATGTTGAGTTGTGTAGGGCATGGCAATGATGACTGCTGAGAGCAGATCCCTGATGAGATGATGGAACAGGGAAACACTGAATGAGGCTGACTTTCAGGGGCGTGGTAGGGAGTTAGGTTGGCTGTCACACCAAGTCTCGTCTATCAGGGTGGCAAGCCTTAGTGATGTTTGAGCAGCATTTCCCAAACTTGGCTGCACATCAGAATCTCCAGGCTCACCTTGCAAGTGTGATTCAGCAGCTGTGGGTGGGGCTGGACTCTGCTAGTGAGCACCCGGGGCCCGGCTCCCCTGCCCCACGTGCACTCGGGAGTGAAAATTCCTGTAACTTCCACCTTGGTGTAAACCAAAACATAGCCAAGAAATAAATACACTACAAGTAATCATCAAACCGAAGATAAAGGACTTTCAGATGGTATCATCTTAGCAGATTCAGGTCACCACTTCCTTGGGTGTGGCTCATTGTTGAGCATTCATTTTACTAGACACTGATTTTTAAAACAGGTGTATGCATTAAGAATACTTAATATTAGCGATTGAAACACTAATAAGCTACTAAATTACATTGTATTGGGAGTTTTTTTAAATTAAAACTTTTTTATTTTATTTTATTTATTTGACAGAGAGATAGAGAGAGAGCACAAGTAAGCAGAGAGGCAGGCAGAGAGGGAGAAGCAGGCTCTCTGCTGAGCAGGGAGCCCGACGTGGGGCTCGATCCCAGGACCCCAGGATCACGACCTGAGCCAAAGGCAGCCGCTTAACCAACTGAGCCACCCAGGCGCCCCTTAAATTAAAACTTTTTATTTTGAGTTAATTGTTGATTCATAGTCCGTCTTAAGAAATGATACAGACAGACCTTGTGTACTGTTTACCCAGCTTCTGCGGGTGGTAGCATCATGCAAAACTCTAGGTATGATATCACAGCCAGGTATGGTTGTTGTTATAGTCAAGACCCAGAACCTTCCATCCCACAAGTGTCCCTCATGTGGCCACCCACTGCCCCTTCCCCCTGGCAGTTGCTAATCTAGTCCTCAGGGCTATAATGTGTCATTTCCCCTTGACTAACCTGTATCAGTGCAGAGTCTCAAAGACCTTAGCTTTCATTTGAGAATATATGAGTTTATTGAGCCAACACTGGTTCTTACAAAAATTGGAATTTCTGGCTAGCAGTGGTATTTGTCTTTGATTCGTAAAATTAGGAAATGTGAATTTATTAATTTTGACTGATACCATTTTCCCAAATTGGGTGGTCTGGTAAGAGGGGTGGCAGAGCCGGTGGCAGACGAGTGACAGGAGTCAGAAGTGACTGGTACTTGAAAGCAGCGATATTCAACTAACTTCTGGTGTAAGTGGGGTGGCAAGCTTTATTGGTACGCGTAGGACCTTGCCAAAATATGCCACATTCGTGTAAAAAACTTCGATAAATGGAGACACCTAAAATATCATTTCACTTTTCTTAAAGGTGCGTATGAAAAGCAGAGAATCCAAATCAATTTAAGAAGCTCCTTTTCTCTAGAATCCATGATGCTCTCCTTGTAAATTTATATTCTGCCCCGTGTTCTACCCCCATTGTCTCTGTGTCCGTGTCTGCCTGAGGAAGTGTCTTTCCCATGAGAAGTAGACCTGAAATTCTTTCAATGCCTTCTCATTGTCCTTTGCCTGCTCCAGTCTTTATCTGCCCCGTGGGAGCTGGGCTTGCCCCAGAGAACACCCCTCATCTTCGGCCGGGGGTGCCGTGACCAAAGTGCTCTTGCTGACTCCGTGCCCCTCTGTTGATG
Source organism: Callorhinus ursinus (assembly GCF_003265705.2). Taxonomy (NCBI): domain Eukaryota; kingdom Metazoa; phylum Chordata; class Mammalia; order Carnivora; family Otariidae; genus Callorhinus; species Callorhinus ursinus. Next base: position 1,610,587 of record NW_027397073.1, on the reverse strand, counting down.
GCGGCTCTTCAAATCCTTGTGTGTTCTGATCACACGTAACGTGTGTGAGAATCAGCGTTGATTTGGCAGGTGTACAGGTTTGTGTGGCTTCCCATTTGGAGCCTGTGGTTGGGCCAGCCCAGCCAGACGCCCTGCTGCGCGCCCCACCCCACCCCACCCCACCCCACCATTCTCTCTTTCTGTCCCAGATCCACGGTCAGTATGAGAGGTGCTGGAGTGGTGGTAGGACTCAGCAGTTTGTGTGCATTTGTAAACGAATAAGCATTCTTTATATTTACAGCGCTGTTGAGATGTACCATATATACTGTAGTGTTCACCCATTTATTTGAAGTAGAATTTAATGGTCTTTAGTATACTTACAGAGTTGAGCACCCATGACCACATCTACTTTTGGAACGTTCCATCACCCCAGAAAGAAATGTGGTACCATTAGCGGTTAGCAGTCACTCCCCGTGCCCCCCCCGCCAAGCCCCAGGCCCCCGACAACCACCAGTCTACTGTCTCTGTAGACGCACCTGTTCTGAGCATTTCACATCAGTGGAATCCCACAACACGTGGTCCTGTGTGGCTGGTCTCCCTCACTCAGCATCCGGTTTTCGAGGCTCATCCGTGGCCTGGCCCGTGCCACACACTCCAGTCCTTCTTTTGGCTGAATCGTATTCCGCCATTCAGATACACCTCATTTTGCGCATCCACTCACCAGCTACCTGATACTGGGGTTTCCGCCTTTTTGGCTGCTGTGAACATTTGTGCGCGAGCGCTCAAGGAGGTGAGGGTTTCATTTCTCTTGAGCACACACGTGGGAGTGGAGTTCTGGGTCATGTGCTGCTTCTGTGGTGAACTTTTCTGAGGACCTGCCCACGTGTGGTCCCCAGTAGCTGCACCGTAAGAGATCTCGTACGTTACTACTGGATTTGATATCGTCACAACTTCTAAACTAGCCCGTCTTTACTAGGGTCAGCAGTTCCCAGCCTTACTCGCGGATCCCTCGCTGTCGGGCCAAGGGGGAGCAGGTTCTCCGCAGGTCATCCTAGTGAGCCACACCCCCCAGCCCTCCGCCGCGGCGTGTGAGGAAATCGCCTACCAGGTACGCCACGCACCTGCGTTCACACTCAGTCGCGGGTTGTAAGGAATGTGGATTGAGAGGGGCTGGTCCCAGAGGGTTTGGTGGGGGGGCCGGGGGACCGCTCCTGGGGGCCATCTCTAGCTGAATGGGAGTGAAGAGCCTGGGCTGAGCCGCGCAGGGCCTGGGGGACAGCCTGTGTGGAACGGTGGGTACTGACTCCCTCATTGCATGATTTGTGGTTTGCTGGGGCCAGGTTTTTGTGCCACAAAATAAGATGTAGAAACTAGTCATGTGCGAGGCTAGTTTTAAATTTATTAAATCTCCTATTCGCCTACAGATCGGACTTCACGTGGACACTTAGTTCTTTTCAAGGGTTTTCTTGTAATACCTTTGCCGATTCTTTTAGGTCTGGTTGTACCTTTTTTGTATACACACGTGTGTGTGCGTGGACTATTTGTCATTTGATAGTTTTTTCCTTAAAATGTATGTTTTGAGGGTCTAAGACATTTAGTAAATGATAGTTCTAAATATAGAAGACTAATAAAATCTCTTTCCTTCAAACTTTTCAGAGTTAGAGGTAAAGTACAGATAATAAATAACCACTGGCTCTGAGCAGCATTACATTTTATGCAGTTTGAGCAAATGAGTTTCAGGACAATTACTTACTGGTCTTTCAGTGGGACAAGACTCCTTTCTTATAAAGAAATTAGACATGGTCAGCACGGGGAGTTTCCCCAACCGGAGCTCATCCAGATGGAGGTGAGTTTGTGTCTCGGGCAGGACTCGGAGCGTGCCGGCGGACGCGTGGGCGCAGCGCTCATGGCTCGCGATAGCGTGGCTCCCGGGGAGGCCCACGTGTGCCCACGGAGGACACTCGCCGCACGGCTAGCTCCGGCCCCTGTCGAGTCAGTGCGCGTGGCTGTGCGTGGCCGGCTCTCATCCTGTGCTCCATGTCTGCAGGTTTAGTGCAGCCCGAGCCTCTTCGATTCCAGGGGCTTTCAGGCTTCCTTTGACTCACAAGAAACAGGTTTATGCACTGACCTGAACACGTAGTGTCTTTCCGTTGTTTCTTTGCTTCACACGCACAGACCCCTGACAGAAATGTCACAGGGAGATACCTCCTTTGTGGCGGGTGACAAGACTGCATCATCTGGGCGCTTCTGATCGCTTGTTTTATCCTTTTTCCATTCCGTTCTTTTTTTTATTATAGCACAGATGAATGATCTGAGAGCACCTTATAGAAATCTTTTGTTGTTAAGTCTTTTTCTTTAAATTTTATCCATTTCTATATATTAGAAAATTATGAAAAAGTACTTGATAAACTAGAATAAAGATGTTGACAAATCCCATCAATTTTCATTATAATTACTTAAAATTTTCTTTCACTAAGTTGTCATATACAAGTTTTTATCTGCAAAACTAAACTCTTATTTATAAAAGCTGGGTAATAAACTCCTGCTTTATTTGTTTTCGGGGTGTTAATGGCATCCCATTAAAATGATTTGAAAACCTCATTGGTTGTGATTCAGAGTTTCGGGCAATGCTTTAATCCACTCAAGAGCTAACATACCTTCCGCAAAGTGTTATTTATCCTGCAGTTTGCTGAGAGAGCTCTTGAGCCAAAGCAGTAGCATTTTGGGAGCAGTAGCCTTTATACTTGTCTACGCTAAAACTGCTACCGTTAACAGCACATACTGAGTGCGTGCCGTGTGCTGGGTATCGTTCTCAGCACCCTGGGTACTGTACCCCGATACTGTTTATCAGATGAGTCACAGGGAGGGAGCAGCCAGGGCAGTTTGCCCCTGGACGGTTGCGTGCACAGAACACTGTTCTGTTCGCTAAGCTCTGCTCGGAGTCCAAGAGCGGGCTGGTCTGATCCGTGGCCGTTTCCTGGGATGACAGGCGCCGCGCTGGGGGCCGCGTGTACTTGCGTCGGCGTGTGTCTATCATCCTGTTGTCTGTCCATTTACAAACTGCAGCCACTGAGTAAAGTCCGAGATTTCCGACCCGCTGCAGGTAGCTGACGTGTCGGCCAGCCTGGCCCAGGGCGGGCCGCCCGAGAAGGAGGGCCGGATGCACCAGTGCTTGGAGTGTGGCCGCACCTTTGCATCGGCCGCCATGCTGCTTCACCACAGCAAGGAGGTGCACGGCCGGGAGCGCATCCACGTGTGTCCCGTGTGCAGGAAGGCCTTCAAGCGCGCCACGCACCTCAAGGTACGCTCTGCTGTGCTCTGGCCACCAGTCCCCGGGGGTGAGAGACACTCGGTGGAGTCTGTGATTCAGTAGAAGCCATGAATCTCACTCACAGAAAGAGTAACAAATTTTCCCATTTTTTGGAGGGAAAGGTCAGTGGGATTTTAGTTTTATCAGATCCGCTGGGTTATATGCGAGTGCAGTTCTGAATCCATGTCTAATGGGACTTAAAATGACAATGAGATACCATTTCCTACCGAGCAGAGCAGCAAATAGTAAAAAATCTGCCAGCACCTAGTGGCCGGACCGTGGGGAAGCAGGGTCGCCTCTCTCCCTGGGGGCCCGCACTTGGCACGGCTTTCTGCAGGGGAACAGGGGCCCCTCGGCTCCTGGCTCCGCACCCACCTTGAGAATGGGGTTCGCATGCCAGGAGAGGGGCTGCGTAAACGCTGGGACATGCACGTGGTAGGGGAGAGGAGGAGGAAGGGCTTTGGGAAGTGATTTGCAGGGCCGCGGTCGGGTGACATGCCGCGGTGGGGGGCGTGGACCTGGCCCCGCGACTGCCGGCCAGCGCTCCTCGTTAGCAGACGCGGCCTCATCTGACCGCTAGTTAGCCCGCCATGGATCCCGCCTTCTGCTGCACGGTGAACCCGGATGTCTGCCCTTCAGACCCACAGCTCGTTTGTGTGCCTCGTCTCTCCCTCTGCCGTGTTTTCTGGCAACTGCACGTGACCTCCTTCACCCATCCCACAGCCCCAGCCTAGTCGTGAGAAACACTTCAGACAGTTCTCAGTCGAGGAGCAGCCTACCACATAGTGACCAGTGATCCTAAAAACTGTCCAGGTCATCGGCAGAGGGAGGGCAGAGGCCCCGCGGAGCCGCACAGCTGGTACCTGGGGGGTGTCCGGGGGTCGCCCCCCACCCCCACTGAGTCCCCGAGGGCGCTCATCCCAGATTGGCCTCCAGTTGTCCTTGCTGCTCACGTGGGCCCCCGCGGTCGTGTTGCAGGTCTGGAGAGTCCCACCGGGATCTTAAGTATTTCTTCCCTTCTGTGTGTGGTCTATAATAGGAGCACATGCAGACTCATCAAGCTGGGCCTTCGTTAAGCTCCCAGAAGCCAAGAGTGTTTAAATGTGACACCTGTGAAAAGGCGTTCGCCAAGCCAAGCCAGCTGGAGCGGCACAGCCGCATCCACACAGGTAACCGCGAGCCGCACACTTCCAGGTCAGGGTTCTGGAAGCTGGAGAGAAAATGAGACTCAACGTGTAAATATTCCTTTACAACATAAGCCGTTATTTGTAAAGCCAGGTTCGCATATTCTGTTCTTTCCTTCATTTTTCATCAGTTCGTCAGGCTGACTTTTCAAGTAAGAGATTTTGTGGTTTCCTTGGCGACCGTGGGGAGTAGAACTGTTAAGGGCTGCCGTGGCCTCTGGGGACCTTGCCTGCATCGGGGCCCCCCCGCCCCCACCTCCGGGCTCCCTGTGCTCCTCCTGCGGGGGACGCCATTCTCTCTCCTCCTCTTACTTCTTCAGGCTGTTCTTTGCTGACTTCCCGTCACCTCCTAACCCTGCTCAGGCCTGTTGTCTCAGGAAAAACCACCACCACCGAGACACAAACCCCCATCTCCCTGCCTCTTGGCCCACCTCCCTGACAACTCACTTGCACCCTCCGCCCCTGCCACCCTGCTGTGGCTCACGCGGAAACACCACCGGTCCCGGGCCCTGTTTGCTGAGGCCTGTCCTTTCGGGACCGACGGCGGGACCTGCCTCCCGCTCTGGCGGGCAGCCCCGTGTTCGCACAGAGCCCGACAGAAGCCCTGGGAGTCTGGCAGATGGGGACCCTCCCGTTCCCCTCTGAGCACGGGCAGGTGGGACCCTGGTGTCCTGTAAGCCGTCTCAGCCACTGATGCACACCCTTGTCCTGCGGCACCCGGCCGTGGGAAGCCTCGGGGACCCACACATCTTGCCACCTGGAGTCCCGACTTTGCTCCCTGAGCGTCCTCTCTGCTGGTCCCCTCTGCCCGGCCCGTCACCCTTGGCCTGGCCGCCTTTGATTTGCCTGCTGGTGTCAGCTTGGACACCCCTCCCCAGGAGGCCTCTATGCCCCCCGGTGCCCCTGGCTGGCCCACAGACCTACTTGTATTGTCAGCAGGTGCTCCCCATCAGCGTCCTTCCCCGGCCCTCGGGCTCTGGTGTTCTCAGTGATGTCCCTGCTTGTCGACGCAGACCTGGCACGACCAGGTGTTCAGCGAACAGCTTTTGAGGGAAAGACAGACATGATGCTATATTTACTCAAAACCATGGTTTTAAGGGATAGAGACTACCGTTTGCCTGTTAGCACGAGCTAGGTGCTTCCGAAGGTTTGGAGAAACCCGCTGAGGGCATGTCGCTGTGGGCCCTGCCTCTGCTGGCTGGGTGCCCCCCCGCCCCCCGCAGTGTGCACGGCGTCTTCAGACCAGCCATGGCCCCTGTGCAGCCTCTGGTCCCTGCTGCTCCCCTTCTGCTGCTTTGAAGGGGTGTGTGTGGGCCCGCCAGGGTAGTCTCCTTGTGACTCCGCCCGAGTCACCTGACTCGTGTCACAACCACCTCTGTGACATCCTTGTCCTTCGGGCGTGTGACGTCCTCCCATGCCCGGTCCCGGGGATTAGAGCCGGAGAGCTTCGGGCTGCTCTAGGGCCCTGGCTGGCATGGGGAGCGGTGGTAAGCCCTCCCGTGTCTTGGCCACTGGGTGGGAGGGACATACTTGGAGTGATGGAGGGTGACACCTGGGGAGGATGCCAAGCAGGTGCTACTGGAGCAACCACGTGGGGCTTCATGCGGACACGTGGTCCAGGGAGGCCACGCAGGGAAAGGGGGTGGACGCCTGACCACGAGGCAGCCGCGCCGACGGGAAAGAACCTTCTAGGCCCAGGGGAAGGGCTTGTGCCCTGGGGGCCTGGCAGTGGACGAGCGTGTGGGGCAGAGTCAGGGACAAGGAGGGGGCAGGACTTTGGGCTCAGGCCGAGCCGGGCTTCCAGCAGGGGTCAGCGTGCCAGCGTCCCTTCCATCTTTCAGTCTCTGTATTAACGTCAAAGCAGTTAAAATGACATTTAAAAAAAATACTGGGTAAAGTAATTAAGTGGATTTGACATTCTCATGAACTTAGCGTCATTTTGCTTTACTGCCCCAAATGTGTTCGGAAGGCCTCGTTTAGACCACGTGTGCTCCGCTTTTATTTGTGGATGCTTTTAGGAGTTTGAGTAGCTTTTGATTAGCGTTGTGTTCGTGCCGGAGCATGGGGCAGGGCTGCGAGAGCTGCGGGTCGGCAGTCCGCCGGGGGCCGCTGGGGACTGGGGCCCGTCCTGGCGCGCGCTTGGCCGCGGGCGGTGCTGGCGGGACGCTGACGCGGCGCCGTCTGCCCTCAGGAGAGCGGCCGTTCCGCTGCACGCTGTGTGAGAAGGCCTTCAACCAGAAGAGCGCCCTGCAGGTGCACATGAAGAAGCACACGGGCGAGAGGCCCTACAAGTGCGACTACTGCATCATGGGCTTCACCCAGAAGAGCAACATGAAGCTCCACATGAAGCGGGCGCACAGCTACGCCGGTAAGGCGGGCGGCTGCGGGGCGGGCGTGTGGGCTCCGCGCGGTCTTCCCGAGGGGGGCCGGGTGGGCGCGTGCGGGGCCGGGGGCC
>NW_027397073.1:1580652-1603559 GCF_003265705.2 Callorhinus ursinus | reverse complement strand
GCGCGTGCGGGGCCTGGAGCGGGGGCCGGGTGGGCGCGTGCGGGGCCGGGGGCCTGGAGCGGGGGCCGGGTGGGCGCGTGCGGGGCCGGGCCTGGAGCGGGGGCCGGGTGGGCGCGTGCGGGGCCTGGAGCGGGGGCCGGGTGGGCGCGTGCGGGGCCGGGGGCCTGGAGCGGGGGCCGGGTGGGCGCGTGCGGGGCCGGGCCTGGAGCGGGGGCCGGGTGGGCGCGTGCGGGGCCGGGGCCTGGAGCGGGGGCCGGCCGGCTGCTGCTGCTGCTCGCTTGGCCGGGCTGCCCGCCCTCGGGGTCGAGCGCTCCTCGGCGGCCTCTCGACGGAGCGTTCGGGCCTGAAGGGCTGCGTCTGTCCACTTGAGAAAGGGGCCGTCCGCCGGCTGCCCTGCCCCTCAAGCTAGTCTTTCTCCTCAGGCGTGGAGAGCAAGCCCGTTTCTAGCGGTCCGTGCCCCGATGCCCTTATCTCCCCGGGAGCCCGTGGGCCGCCGAGTGTCTGAGGCTCTGCCCGCTCTGTCGCCCGTCCGCAGGCAGTGCGCCGGAGCCCGCGGCCCAGCAGGAGCCCGGCGCCGAGGAGCTGAGCCGCAGCCTGCGCCTGGAGGAGGTGGTGCCCGAGTCGGCGAGCGAGTGGCAGGCCCTGGCCAACGTGTTCTGACGCGGCCGGAGGCGGGGAGACGGAGGAGCGCTGGCGCTTTCGCCGCAAACTTGTCTCCAGAACCGTTGTCCTCAGAGACCGACGGGCAACAGCCGCGGGCAGGGCGGCCGCCGCCGTCCCGTTTGCCCGCAGGCCCCGACCTCGGGCACTGCTCCAGGCCGGCGGCCGGCGCGTCGCGGCGAAGTCGTCAGCGGGCCTGACGGCCGCGGAGAGTGGCCTCCTCGTGTTAGAGACGGAGGTCAGCGCGGGCGAAGGAGGAGGTTTTCCTTCGTGCTTTCCGTTGTCAGAAGCATAGCTCGTAAAACGTAAAATCGGTGCATGAAGTTCAGAAAAATGTTAGCACACACGGGGAAGTGTTTTCCATTTTCTTTCTCTGTGCATTTTGGAATTAGAAGTTGACTCTTCAGTCTACCGTCAGTTCCTGGACTACCTGGAGAGACGGCTGCACCACTCTCTCTGCATTGCGAGGCTCCAGCCTTAGCCACAAGAATGCAGCCTCGGGGCCCAAACGGGGACGAAGGCGTCCTCACGGGGCGGGGACGGGGCCGCACCGGCTTCCCGAGTCCCCCTTGGGGTCCGCGGGTTAGACGGTGGCCGAAAGCACAAGGCGTGCGGGGCGAGCAGGTGAGAGCAGAGCTGTGTCCTCGGAGTAGAGGAACCGTGGCCCCGTCCCCCCGCCAGCCACGCAGCGGCGTGTTCGTAGGTTAGAGGTGACACCCCGAACAAGCCCCGTGTCCCTCTCTTCATGCATAGGCAGGTGTGTTATTTATTTCAGGGAACTCTTTACTATCATCAATGGTGCCACATGGAACATGTCCCAAACCAAATCCCACCCCGAGCCGGGGCAGAGTATGCGTTGCTCCTACAGCATTCCAAAGACGGAAAATTCTTTACTTCATGTGAGTTTCTCCTTCAGAATTATTTATATGTTCTATATATAAATACATATGTACATAGACAGATATATGGGCCTCTGTGTGGCTGAACAGTATATTTTGTAAATAGAAGCATTCGTCCCGATCACAGAGAGAGAGCGCATCAGAGTTCTGACCTCGCCACGAGCACTTCAGATCAGTATTGTATTCATTATCGTCGTAAATGGGTGTCTTTTTCATTGTAACCTAAAGGTGGGGTTGTTTTGCTTTTGTTTTTTTCCTGAAAAATAATTGCCTTTATTTTGTCTCATGGCCTCCCTGGTTTCAGAAGAGAGCAGCTTTATTATAAATATTGTGTGGACTTTGTATATTAAGAGAGGAGCTCATTTCAGATTCGTGAAGAAAGAGACATTTTCACTGTTATTTTTTCAAAGGGCATCTTTTGATTTTTGTTGTTCACTTTTTGGCGTATGTACATAAGTAATATTGATGATGATATAAAAACTTTTGTTATGTGAAAATATTTAAGTCAGAAAACTGTTAAATAATATTACTTTTTTTTTCAAACTGCTTTGTGTATTGTATATTTTTTTAAGGAAAAAAAAAAAAGCCTTATTTGACGTATTCTTGTGATACTGGACTTATATATCCTGAGGTTTTCCTTGAATGTCAGTGTGTAGCTGGCTGTAGTCCATATATTCCGAATAATTGTAATTGTGCCAGAGTTTTAAAGATTCTGCTTTTAATGCACTTTTCTTTTATAATTTTGTATTAAAATATTTTAGAGATGTTGATCGATTTTGGTGAACAGATATCTCCAAAGTTGAAATTATTGGAATTTAAAAAATTTTGTTCTTGCTAGGTTATTTATTTTGGTTGTAGCATTAAATGTCATCTCTCAGGACAAGTCTCTAAAAGGGGTTTATTTAATTTCTAACTGTACAGAAAGCATAGTTCAGTGAACTGTGTTGGTGAACCGCCTGTTTATGTAAGGCCTTACCAGGTGAATCTAAAGCCTACTTTTATTTTCGTCAAAGAAAAAGAAAAAAAGATCTCTCAGTGATTCATTTGTGAGTTTTCTCAATTTATTAACTATTAGCAGGCAAACACAAGACATTAATATGTTATTTTTATTTACTTCCTAATTATAAAAGCTGCTTCTTTGCAAAACATTCCTTGAAAATATGAGGTTTTGTAAAGACATAATTTCACTTGAACCTTTGGTGGAGTACAGGTTGATCTTTATATTTTACTGGTTGATAAATGTCTTCTGACGAGATTTCTAGCCTCCTGCATAACCAGGGTTTTGAGAATAGATAACTGTATTTTTAGAAATATCTCATCATAGCATATCTGCTTTGGAATAACAATAAATAAAAAATGAAGTTAGGAAGTGTGATTAATTTTTTTCTTTTAAAATATTTACTATATAATAGTTTTGGCATATGAATTAATTTCAAGTTCAGAATTTTTTAACAGAGCAGAACTTGAATGGTATTTTTCTTTGCCTCCGTGAAGTCCAGACAATGAAAACTAGCCCTCGCAAGGTCTATCTGAAGAGCTTCGAACTTAAAAAGTCAGGATACGGGTCACCGACAGGCACGCCGTCCCTATAAGCTACAAGCCTCATTCCTGTTCTGTCACCTGCGTGATTGGCCCTCGTGAGCGTTACCTCTCGAACGTTCCCGACTGTCTTTAACCCACTTTTGTGATGAAAGAAGCATTCTCGGGAGCTGAGGGGATGAGCTGCCTTTGCACACACAGCCAGCCTAAAACCCGGGTAGAGTTCTTGTGATGTCGAGGTAGCGGGGGTCTGGTCCACTGGAGAACGCACAGGCCGTCCTGTTTCCCCAGAACGGCGATCGGCGACCATAAAAACGTCTCTTCAGCAATGTAACGGCAAACGCCCCGACCCTGAGCTCTCCGGTGCCTCCGCTGATCCTTTGGCGCGTGGACGGGGGTGGACCGGGGGGGATCCCTCGAGGAGCCGAGGCGCGAGGCCCATCAGGCTGCTCCTTAGCCTCTCACGAGGTGGTGCTGGCAGCCGGGAGGCTCAGTCTCTGTGAGTGAGTCCTGCTGTCCTGTCGGCTTTCTCTTTGTCGTCCAAGTGCAACGCGGCGTCCTGTCCGTCGCTCCATGTGCCGCGCTCCCCTGGGCGCTGTTGCTCGTGAGGGAATGTGAGTCTGAGCCTCGAGAGCATGGCCGGGGTTCTCCGGTCTCTTCTAAACGCTTCTGTCACATTTACGTGCAAGAAATGCATTCGTCGGTACAGGTACTGGATTTTTTTTTTTTTTTTTTAAGTGTAAGTAGATCTCTCTGTTCTTCCCATGGAGCTTCCTCTCCACCGAGAAATATGTGTAGCTCGTGAAGATACACATTTTTAACATTAAGTGATCACTCAGATTTATGTAAGTAACATCTTTTTAGGAAAATACGTAAGATATATAGGACTGCTTTCTGGGTATTATTTTAGAGACCTCTCCTGCCTGCTTTTTGCCTGTTTTTTTTTTTTTTTCCCCCCAGAAGTTTATTTCAAAGTCAATATTGTGCTCCTCCCCCCCCAACAAAATTAATCTAAGGGTCGATCATTGCTAATCTATTCTCCTTCTCAAATCTATCATATAAACTAAGGCAGAGATGAAAGGATATAATTGGCACTTTGTAGTCATCTAGATTTCTTCTCTTTTTGCCACTTAATCTCTATTCATGCAACATCGGTGTTTTGGTTTCTTAGAATTTCAGAAGTGCTTACATTCACATTTGGGGCCTCTGTATCTTTACCTTATTCTGAGAAAAATTAGCATTTTTTAAAAAAGATTTTATTTACTTATCTGACAGAGAGACACAGCGAGAGAGGGAACACGAGCAGGGGGAGCGGGAGAGGGAGAAGCAGGCTTCCCGCGGAGCAGGGAGCCCGATGCGGGGCTCGATCCCAGGATCCCGGGATCATGACCTGAGCCGAAGGCGGACGCCTAAGGACTGAGCCACCCAGGCGCCCCCAAAATTAGCATTTTTAAAACCTAGTTGCATCTTTACTGATTAAATAGTGGGGGCAGGCAGCACTTTTGTAAGGTCAGAAGCCCTGCATATCTCCAGTTAAGACGTTTTCTTTGCCTGGATAAGGTTTGTAAGCCAAGCGTCCTCCTCGTTGCCGTTGACCCAGTGTGAACCGCCCCTTCCCTCGGGCACGCACACCCACAGATGAGGCTCAGGCTCGCGGTCTCAGCCGCCTGCCCTTTACGGACCGGCGCCACAGTAGTTTCTCATACAGATGATGAGTAAAGTATTTAAAGCACTGAAAATAAAGATTAAGTGGCAGGAGCAATAGGCAATAATCATAAAAGATTTTGCTCTTTAATCTTTTTTATATGTAATGCTTTGCGGCATGAAGACCTTTGCATTAAATCAAGATTTGTAATCTTTGACAAATTCTACGGTGACATAGTGATTCATTCTCAACTCGCCACGAAAGAGAACTTTTAAAATCATTTTTTTTAATTTACAAAAGAATTCTTTTTTTATCTTCAAAATCGTTTCAATGTCTATACACTGGATGATATTTCCTTAATCCAATTTTGTATTAGAAATGGATATTTATGCCAAAAGCCACTGTGCTGGCTTTAAGAAGAATAAAAATAGTTTTTGTGTTATTTTAAAACTCCTGTAGATTTGCTTAATTTGGGCTTGGGGTGAGTTATAACTGTTTAAAGATGGATGTTTTCTGTAGGTAACATTTTCAGCAAGGCTCAACCCAAAGCAACGATGCTGAATTTGCAATAAATTGAGATCCATTGGGTTTGAAGAGTGGGAGAATGTCGTATTTTCTATTCTTGGGGATAATTGTCCCTTTCCTCTCACTTATAAGTTATTTGAGAGTGACTTGCAATGAAATGAAAATCGATCCCAGCATCAGTGTGTCCGTTCATGAGCCGTGTGGGACGTTGGACTTCCCTGGAAATACCGTTGGAGTTCGTTCATATTATAGCATCTAATCCTCTTTAGAGACATATTTCCAAACTTTTAGAAGTTCAAAATATATGGAATTGTTATCCTGTTGAAATAACAAATGAAGGGTATCTTTTGTCCTTTGTCCACCTTATTCCTAGCACAGAAGAAGGGACTCCGTACAGTTTTGGACCGAACTGCCTAAAACGATACGGTTGTGTTTTTTTTCCCCCCTGCACTTTGTTCAGAGGGAGTGGTAAGAAATTGTTTTAGTATGTCTGTTGCTTGTTTGTAGGAGGAATATTGCTCTAATAACTTTTAAAATATGGTAGGTGGGTGGGTTTTCAAACACCATGATCAGATTATGGAAACACTTTTTCTTTACAGAGGATTGCCTCAGCTATTTACAGTGCTTCTCCAGATGGGCTCTTCTGGCCTGCTTGGCTCTCTGATGATGGAAGAGTATTCATATATAAATGCAAAGGCATGAGTTTGCAGAGCATCCTGTGCACCAGCAAAGCTGAAGGGTAGGGTGACTTGGGACCTCAGGTCGGACCAGCCCTGGCGCCGATGGCTGGCTGGCGGTGGGCCACTCAGTTAACTTCTCTGGGCCTGTCCCCTTGTCTGTGAAATGAGTCGATTAAATCCCTTCCTTCTGCTCGTACTGTCAGTCACTGAGCTGGGATGCTGGACACGGCCCTCCATCCGTGTCTCGTGTCCGCATGGCTAGTGAGCAGAGCGCTGTCTGCCTTTGATCCGGGATCTCTTCAAGGCTGTGTGTACAGGACCCGGCCTCGGGAGACAGCATCTTCCTCCAGAGCCAATCGAGGCTTGTTCACTGACCAGCATAATCACAGTACGTCTCCCTCTGAGGCCAGGTCAGCCTGCTGCCTTTTATAAAAGCCGCAGGTGTCCCTGAGCTCTGGTTCATCTCCTGCAACCCAACCCTGTGCCGCGGGCATCGCCTGGCCCACTCTGGCTCACCCTGTGGGACTCAGGATTGGGAATATCCCAGTGTGGTGACTAATAATCCCCTTTGTCAGGACCCTCTGCCAGGGCCCAGGAAACAGGCTTCTTGGGAGCCGGCGGGTCGGCGAGAAGCTCGGAGGCCTCGTGGCTGCCGGCAATATGCTGTCCATTCACTTTGGAGGCCTCGAAATGCCCCTGGCTCAGCTTACTCTGCCGGTGGGAACTTTTATCACAAGTGTCAGTGGCTCATTTACTCCACACCATCCACACTGCTGTTCCCATCACTGAGGAGCTCTTATTGTCATAAAGCCTCAAAGCTTTCCAGTCCCTAAGGAAACAGTGAAAAGTGAAAAATGCGTGCCACCGCACACGCAGATGCTTCACTCTCTACCAGTGAGCCGCTGTCTCCCCGATCCCATGATTCTGGATCAATCGGGAGAGGTGGTCCCACACCACTTCGGCATCAGAGCAAAGTAATCCTTGGTTACCCTGGTAACCAAGCTGTGTGGGAAGGAATGCTGACAATCAGCGCAACGCAGCTCATCTCGATGTGACGTCAGCCAACTTCATCGTCGTTCCAGATAGAGAGGGACGACAGCTGGCCGTCTGCGCCAAGACCCACTGCTCGGAACATTCCTGATTCTTTCTGAATTGTCTTCCTCGAGTTTAAAAACCCAACACCCTTCTCCTTTCCGTGTAACCCTGTTTTTGAGGCAGCTTCAGGTTCACATACAGTCGCAGGAAGAGGGCGCGGAAGGCTTTGTGTACGCTCCGCCAGACCCCGTTCAGGCACTGCCCGGAGCGGGCACGGTCACGGCTTCGCTCTAACGGACGCCCTCGTGGCCCGTGGCCCCGTTCCTGTGACGTTCCGGAAAACCACGGGCCAGTCGTGCAGCAGGAGGTCCCCCAGTTTTTCCTCCAGGGTTTCTTCGTGATGCATCTTTGGTCAGAGTCTCGCAGACATGACGCTATGTTCCGGTTGCGTCTTAGGCAAGGTGACGTGTCGTGTGCGATTGTCACGTTGTCAGCGGCGCCGATGCGGGCTTTCCTCAGTGTAGTCACTTCTCCTCTAGGCAGTGGGCGTTTGTGCGGGACCGGGAAGCGTGCAGCCTCGTGGTCTGGCCACGTGCAGCCCCGGCCTGGCCCCAAGTTTCTGGTTGCGCTGTTTCTTCTACATTTACTGCTGGCCTTCCTCTGTGAGGAACTCCCTCCTTGGCTTATCCCTGTGTTCATGTTGGTGTGGACTTGTGGGTTCCTGTTCTGTTGCACGGGCTGCCCTGATGCCCAGATACCCCCAGATCTGACCAGTAGGGGCCCCTTGAGGCAGCTGCGAGCCCTTCTGACGCGGCCACGTTGTTCCTGGAGCCCGTTCTCACTGCTGGCGCAGCAGATCGCGCTCTGTCTCCGCCCCGGAACCAGCCGTTTTCCCAAGGAGCCCCGGATCCCCTTCGTGGAGAGCAGCGTCTAGAAGTCAAGACCCACGCGGGAGGTGTGCGGCCGCCCCACGGGAGTCAGGGCGGGGACGTGCGGGGGGAGGGCGCGCTCACGCCTGCTGGCCAGGACCCCTTACCCACGCCCTGGCCCCACCCGGGGTCTGCCCTCGTCGAAGACCGGCCCCAGCCGCACCTGCCCTCCCGGCGCAGGAAAGGACAGGGCTGCCTGTTCGAATAGCCACGGTCACTAAGGAGCATTGCGGGGCCCTTGCTTCATCCGCTGCCCTCGCCATAGCTTAGACTTGCTCCTCTCTCTGCCGTCTGCTTGCCAAGTTATGTACCCACGGAGACGAAGATGCTCCGGGCCCAGCTCTGCGGCCGTGGCTCTCATTATCCGAGCTGCTTCTGCCGCATTCATGATAAGGCGGGCATGCAGGTGGCTTGCCTCTGGAGGCTGGGGCGAGTCCTCAAGCGGCAAACACCCCCGGGTGCCTTTTCAGAAAGCAGATTCTGATCCAGGAGGTGTGGGCAGGGCCCAGGACGGCTGGCTAACCATTCCCAGGGGTGCACAGATGCAGGCCCGGCTGGCGTGGGAGGAAGCATCCCTGGCCCACCAGACCCCTGGTGTCTGTCTTCCCTCGGCAGCCGCGGGAGCTCGTTGCCTGTCCCTGTGTCTACACTCGAGTCTGGGCCTGCCCTCATTGACTTAAGTCGGAGGCTGGCCCTGGACTGGGCTGGGAGCCCCCTGGCCAGCACTGGATCTGGTCCACCATCTTACTCGTGCACTTGGGTCTTGACCCGTTAATGCATTCCAGGTGCCATTGGAATCGGGCGCTAACCTCATGTCGTCCCACAGGGTGGGAAGCGGAGGTGAGCAGCCCTCACTCTGCCGCCAACATAAGAGTGGCTCGGAGCCTGCTGATGGAATCCACATGTTTCTTGGGAAGTAGGCCATGGACGCCCTCCCATGGATCCACTCCCACTTCAAGGAGGGCTGTTCTGTGGGTTAAGTTGGTGCCCGATGGCTCAGCTGCGACACGGACTTCACGGACTGCGCGTGGCCAACTGCCCCCGTGTCCCCTCGTTGGGGACTGCGGTGGCTACTTACAGCAGACAAATCATGAGAGGAAATGGGCTATCACCGCTCTGGGAAAGGGGAGAAGAGTGGCTTCCTGCGCAGGCCTGGGCCTAGTTCCGGCATCGGGCCAGATGGGGACTCAGGCAGTAGCATTCCCGCGTGAGAGGCATACACAGCTCTGTCCCGGGAGGCGCGCCCGCCCCGCACGGCCCCGCGCCCGGGCCCTCACTCCCCACTGGACTGTATTTGGAGGCAGGACACTGGGGAGCAATCCCGCTGCACACGAGGCCGCGGGGTGAGGTCCTCAGAGGAGGTGCCAGGCATGTGGCACATGGAGGGAAGGGCGCAGGAGGGCAGACGAGGAGCTGAGGAGCTACGCCCCGGCCTCGGATCCGACCTCCAGGCCCGGCGGGGAGCTGCGTGCCCAGACTCAGAGCTCCTTGCCCCCGGCACGGCCTTCCGGGCCCCCCGGCAGCACCACCTCACCGTGAGTCGGCAGCCGAGCTCCTGTCCTTCATTCCACCTGAGAACTGTCCCCATGGTCCCCACGCTCTCTCCCCACAAACCCGAGTCCAGGGGGACCCCCACCCCGACTTACAGAGCGGGCGCGCCTTGTGGCACCTCGTCTCCCGACGTGGCGTCCTCTCCACGCCCTGCTAACCCGGCCCCGGGTCTGCGCCCTCCGACAGACCCTCTGTCCCCCGACCTCTCCGCTCTGCCCGCCTGGAGGCTCACGCTCCTCCACCAGCCACACAGCCCTAGAGCCCCGACGGCGGTGACCCATGATCCCCGGGTCCCCGTCTACGCTGAATGGCGTGGGGGCCGGAGAGTGTGGTCGCGTGGCTCTCCGTTGTGATGGGGAGCCCCTCCTGTGCCTCCCGTGGCCCTCGTGACACCTCTGGGCTCTGCTTGGGGCTGGGGTTCCCGAAGCCCCTTCTCAAGGAGCTCAGCCTGGTGACCGACCTCGTAGGTAAGCCCTCGGCGAGAACGCACATTCCGAGGTTCAGCTCCCGTTCTGCCTTGTTTTACTCTGAAATGTGTATCCGAGTGTTGAGTTATCACGTGAGTTGCTGTGTTACTCTAGGATTTACCCCGGGTTTACTGTTTAATGTGCTTCCTGTACATGTAACATTAAAAGAGACCTGCCAACTGAAAGACTATTTTAAAAATGTGACTCTCGGGGCCCCTGGGTGGCTCAGTCAGTGAAGCGTCTGCCTTCGCCTCAGGTGGTGATCTCAGGGTCCCGGGACTGAGTCCCGCATCGGGCTCCCTGCTCATCGCGGAGCCTGCTTCTCCCTCTACTTCTCCCCCTACTTGTGCTCGCTCTCTCTGACAAGAGAGAAAGGAAGGAAGGGAGGGAGGGAGGGAGGGAGGGAGGGAGGAAGAAAGGAAAGAAAGAAAGAAAAAAATCTTTAAAAAAAAATGTGACTCTCTGTGCATGATTTTCCAGATTCGTTGGTTGAAGGGTTTGGGGGCAAAGAGGAGGGGAGGGGCTGGTGCCCGGCGAGCAGGGCAGGCTCCCCTGGCGTTGGCATTGGGGTGGATGCACACAACACTGGTCTGGGGGCCCAGACAATAGGCTCGTGTCATCCCAGGACCATCCCAGCACGGGGGCTGCCCTCCTTACGCTCACAAGGGCAGACAGTCTCTCACGGCTGCTGCCGAGACAGAAGGGAACCAGGACTTTAGTTAAAAGCAAGACAAAACAAAGATTTTGGCTTATCTTTTTGAAACAGAATTCTTGTAACCGCGAACAATGACACACACAGAATTTCCCAAATCCCCCATTGTTGTCGATGTCTTTGCATGGCAAAAGGTAGTTTCCCAGAGTTTCTTCACCTCACGTTAACAGGTGTTTGGTTAAGATAATAAAGATTGTTGAAAGGTAAGTTGAAAAGTCTTCTCCCTGTGAGTTAGCGAATCAGTGCCCTAACCATGACCTGTATTCCATTCTCTCTTACCAATGCGAAGGCCCCCCGGGGGTAATGCACCTGCTCATTTAGCACGGGCCGGCCGCCCAGGCTGCGATGGCACAGCCCACACCCACGTCACCCCCAAGACACGACCTTGGGCGCCTGGGTGGCTCAGTCGTTAAGCGTCTGCCTTCGGCTCAGGTCATGATCCCAGGGTCCTGGGATCGAGTCCCACATCGGGCTCCCTGCTCGGGGGGAAGCCTGCTTCTCCCTCTCCCACTCCCCCTGCTTGTGTTCCTGCTCTCGCTGTCTCTGTCAAATAAATAAAGAAATAAAATCTTAAAAAAAAAAAAAAAGACACGACCTTTCGCCTTTGCTCTGCTGGGGCTCACATTCTACAGACCAGAGCACAGATAAAAGAAGACACCCATGCAAGTATCATTAAAAGTTTATTATTTTATTTCAATATTCAAGAACAGTGTGTACTTCCCACGAGCGCCCATCTCAGCGCACGCTGTCTGGGCGTAGCCCCGCGTGGAGATCACTTGGCCAACAGTCGGCTCAGAGATGTAGAGAGTGTGTGTGTGTGTGTGTGTGTGTGTGTGTGTGTGTGTCACGCAGTTTGGAGGTTTTGTTTCTGAAATTTTGTTCCTTGTTCCCCTGTAACCCTCTCATCATTGAGGCTATAGATTAATAGACATTATATTAAACCCCCACCGGACATCGGAATTAGGACGGGATTATGTTGACACGTTGACTATTCCTCGTGTTCCTTCTAAGGGAGGACGATGCCAGTTGGGGGCTCCTTGGAAGGCCTCTAAGACATACGCTAAAACCAAAAGGCGGGATCAGTGTGTTACGAGGGGGGCACAGGAAAGGTCAGCTCGTTAGAAAAGACACGATTCGGAGGAGCCCGTCTCTGCTCACAGGGCCGGCCAGGCCCGGCCCCCACAACGTCCAGCTCAGCGGGAAGCGGGCCCTCCGAAGCCTATTCGCTACGCACGTCCGCGTCTAGGATGCAAGCGGACGGAAGGTTATCTGTCCACCGAGGGTTAGTATCTGCAGTGTGCACTGCCGTGGGAAGCGCACCGCTGGTCACCTCCCGCAGTGACCAGGGTGACGCCGTGAGGCCACCCAGAACACTCCTCCAGTCCCGCTCTGAGACGAGCATCTCCCCGGACCTCTGCTGGGCTCTGGGGGAACAGGCTGTTGGCAGAAGCCGCTCTGGCTCCCGCTGTACCTCACCTCATTTCCAAGAAGATCCTGTTTCCTGTTGGGGCCGTGGCCCAGCCCAGCCTTGCCTCCCGGTCCCCTCTCTGCTGCGCCCGAATTCCGCTAACCGCGTGGGGTGGGCCGCCGCCTGCAGGCGCCCCCTCCGCGCCCACCCCACGGGACTCTTCACCGCTGCCCGCCCGCACTTCACGTACCGAAAGCCCCCGTGCCGCTCCCGACTGCCTCATCCTGGAGGGAGAGTAAGTGTGTGTTAGGAGGTGAGCAAGGGGCGGGGGAAGCAACCAAAGGAAGCTCGGATCAACAGTCCTCACCGCCCTGCACATGTCCCTGTGTCCACGACAGCGTCCCCACGGCAGTGCCTGTGAAGCCGAGGGATGCCGGGTCAGCAAAGCAAGTCCAGGGAGGGAGGAGGGTGAACTCAGAGGTGCGTCCGCGCACCGGCGCCCCGTGCCTCGGAACGCGCCGCGGTGGAGGGAGCTCCGAGGACGCGCTCTCTTCAGACACAAAGTAACTGCTTAATATTCTGTCTGCGTTCCCTCCATTTAGCTGATGGCCAGAAGCTGCCAGCAGGGTGCGGCGTGCCTGACCCCAGCGTGTGCACAACTCAACGGGCATTAGGCAGGAGGGTGTTTGCTACAAGTAGGGAGTAGATGTGGACGGTATTAAAATCTTAAGGCAGTTATATTAAGAAGCTGAGGACAGGTTTCTGGGACCACAAGGTAGGGCTTCAGCGTCTCGCCATGGGTGATCCAGAACGACTATCTCTTCCTCCCTGAGGAAAGGAAACACAGAGTTAGGCGATGTGCAGGGGCAGCCTTGGCATCCGCGGCATCTGCACCTCGCACCAGGATCCCGCCTGTGGGGCGACCTGGTGCAAACCACCTCATTTGGGTCTGTTAGAAATGACGGCACACAGAGCTGAGGCTCTGATTCCATTTCTCCACACCCTTGAGCAAGTGCTGATCCAGTTTTCAGGGAGCCTCATTCCCAGGACCCATGTCGCGCTGCCCTTCTGGGGGAGAACGCTCAGCTGCCGCGCGAGCATGCGTTGAACGGGTACTTTGTTTCTAGAGATTCCAGGGTCAGGGAGGGAAACCGTCTACACACGACTTTGGGGAGAGGGTGGTGCTGGGGAGCACGGCCGCCGCCATGTCCCCCGGGCAAGAGCTGAGCTGCACAACGCTGTCCCCGGGGACAGTCCTCTCTGGTTGTGTGCCCTCCACCGCTCCTCACCAACACCAGCCAACGGCCCAGAGCGGTCTCCGCAAACCTTGACCTCATGGGGTCTTAAAACCCTGAACGGACGTGTTTTCTGGACAAATACAATTTGAGATTAAAACCAGAATTGTCAAACACTGGAGAGGGGGCTCGGGCATGGCATCGGCTCAGAGGAGATGATGAGTTTGTGAGTCCTGATGCCCTTTAGGAGGACCAGGGAAATGTGCCTTTCCTGTGGCATTCATATTTTTCTTCACGTTGTGGCTCTTTCTTCCTAGGTTACAGGTGTAAAGTCCATCTCTCAAAGATTTTCCCTGAGACTGTGAGCCCCCCGAAAGCAAGATATATGTAAACTATGCTATTTACCAGACGCCGCGCGTGCACGGAACGGACACCGACCCACTCTAATTTGGCACGTTTGGCACGTTACCCGGTGATCTCGGTAATCGAAGCCCTAACGCCAAAGAAGGCTCATCCACAGCACAGTCAGCAGATGGAGACCATAGTTCGGATTTGTCGGGGGGCTTGTACTTTTTCCAAAAGAATCTCTCTGTTGTTAAACAACTCCTTTGTGGGATTTTAGTTCCCTGCGTGAGAACATTTATGGGATCCCAGCCTCTGGAGTATCTGACGAGCCTTGTCCGCCCGGCTGGCCTTCGACAAGCTGGCCCTGGGCACTGCCCTCGGGAGGAGCCCAGCGCGAGTCTGCACTCACCTCCCCCGCTTGCTGAATCCCCGGGAACTTAACCTTTCAAGGGAGATCTAGTCCTGAAAAGGGGCGGAACCCCTGCTCCCTGGAACAGAGCTCCTCTGGGCTGAAATGGGCTGCAACCCGCCACCTTCTGCGGGACAAGTCCCCTGAGACAGCATTGTCGCTTCCCAAGGGCTCCTTCTGAGAGAAGAGCAATGGTGGACATTTGGCGTTATTGTCTAGGACTGTGCCTCCACTTACCAAGTCTCTGCCGGGGTGGAAAGAGAAAGCCAGTCCGGGAGGTGGGGATTCTCAGCGTCCCCATTTTCCAGTCAGGGGAGTCAAAGCACAGACCCCCTGAGTAAGGTCCCCAAGGCCCCTCAGCCAAAGGCGGAGTCAGGGTTCGAACCAGCACCTCTGCCGTGTGGGTCTCACGCTTTCCTCCCTGCCACGTTCTCAGCACGTTCGAATGGGTCCACGTCAGCACTTGGTCGGCTCCGGCCCCGGGCTCAGCCGAGCGGACGAGCTGGCCCCACGAGGAGAAGGTGGGCCTGAAGCCGTGTCTGCGGGAGGGAAGGGGTGGGACCCGCGGGGAAGTCCTGCATGCCCTCCCCGCTTCCGCACCCAGCTGGGAAACCGTCTCAGCTGTGCCTCTGGAAATGAGAAGCTCTGATAACAGCTCGATGCGGTTCCCGAATGACTGGGAGAAATGCAGGGCTCGTCACCCAGTTTCCAACCCACAGGGACAGACAGTCCGGGGTAATGGTGCCCCCTTAAATCCCGGGAGACCCACCGTCCCCACCCACATCCTTGGAACCCTTCTCGCCTCTGCGGGGATTGTTCTCCAATGATGGTAACCACACCCGCGGACTCATTCAGCCCTATGCCCGTGGTCGGCCAGTTCGTGAACATTTCATGTAGTAAAATCTAATGAAAGCCATATTAATTGAAATTTGATAAATCAGAGCTTCCCTTGAACTCTACAGAAGCTTTAAAATTTCTAAACCACTTTGTACAAACAGAAATGCAGGAAAACACTGAACCCATTACAAACAGATGGGGCTCACACGCTTGTGTTTGTCCCACACGATGAACGTGCTAGACAGGGACAGGGCTGGCCAGCCGACCTGCAAGCATCTCACCCTGGCTGGGGGCCAGGCTTGCATGTATGACCCAGGCACAGAGACAGTCCCCAGAGTCGCCCGGTCAGCAGGGAAATTCTTAACCACTGCACACCTCTGGGTTCCCACCTGGGACGCTCGGGGGCAGGAAGATTCGGGGGGGGAGCCCAGAAACAGTCTGGGACATCGCAGTTGGGTCAGATGTGGGCGCCCGCCTGGCCAGGTGCTGGGCCACTCGTGGAAACATCACTATTCTGAATGCACTGCTGGGTTTGGACCCAGAGCTCCTACAGGTTCGTCATCCTCACCGTCTCGTTGGCACAATGCAGAATTGGGCAGACACATCATGATGACCTCGGTCACTTGAATGTGCGGGTAGAATTTGATTCCCCCTTTCTCAGAGTTGCTTTAGAATTTCCACTGAGGAGAGGGTCATGCCTGCCTTTGACTGGACATGAAACGAGTCAGCACGCCTGTTGATAACCATTCACCTCACAGATTTAAGCCCTTTCCTGGATAGGACTGACCTTCCTCAGAAGCACAGTCCTGCCTCCCCTCACCTCTATGTGGGCCCAGCAACCACTGAATCTGGGCTCGCGGCAGGGGCCTCCACACACATGTGCTCACTGAGCTGACCCTGCCAGTAACCCGACCATGGGGCATACCACACACATGACCCCATGATGACTGTTTGGGTTACAGACCAAATTATTCCACCATAAATTGTGAAACCTTGATGTGTTAGTAAGCCAGTTAGAAAGCACACTCACCCAGGTTAAAGACCTCCTATCAAGTGATTGGGGTGGAGCCTTGTGCGTGGCTGGCCGAGGCTGAGCCCGAACCAGGGATGACCTGGAGCCTGCAGGAGGCCTGGGTCCTGCCTTTCAGCTGCCCGATCTCTGGGGCGATACCACCAAGCCACGCACAGCAGAGCCTTGTAGTGTTAAATCAAGTTGCCTACTGTGACCCCAACCGGTGGTCTGAGGGCAGGTGGAGCGAAGGGGACGCTCCTTTTCTCATCCATGACCCGAAACCCCTAGAACATTCAGTTTCCAAGGAAATGCATGCCTCCCCCAAATGTGCCTGCCGGACTGAAGACACAAGATGACGAAGCTTTAGCGTGGAGTAAGAATCCACGATGTGTTTGCCTGTGGCGCCCGGACACCTGCCGATGGACACGGCAGGGCAGGGCACACGGCGGTGCCGTCTGGGAACTAAGCCCAGACTAACGTCCCCTCTCACTTGGGCGTCTCCTCTTCCTTTGTCTACGGTGATGCCAATCCCTCACCCAAGAAGGATAAATGTGAAATCCTTCGGGAGTTATTTGTCTCTCGACAAGGTGCTGCGAGCATCCTGGGGCTTTTTGCTTTTTCTGATGCCTTTCCTGCCGTAACCCACAAACCCTGCCTTTCATGTGCTGGCATCCGGCTTCCTGATTACGGTTCATTAGGTTGGAAAGGGAGCTGACTGGCTCACCTTGCAAATCATCGTGGCTCTGGTTTAGAATCGGCTCTCACGCCATGAAACCAAGAAGCGGATGGCCTCGTGCGGATTCAGAGTCATGAGAACAGCTGCTCGCTCGGTTGTTAACGAGAAAGTACGTGGGAACGTGGACCCAGACAACGGTGCTCCCTGGCCGTGTGCCTGTGCCAGCAAGCTGTCCAACTGTGAACCCTCGAGCCTCAAGCCAGCCTGGGGACTGTCCTGGGCTGTGCAGAAGGTGCCACGTGTCCCCGCTGGGGTGGGCGCATCTCTAGCCCTGCTCCCCTTCCAGCCATGAGCCCTGAAGTGCGGGCTGTTGCTGGGATCTCGGCTCCGTTGCCAAGCCCTGGATGGGGGGCTGAAAAACCCCAGCCCCATTTTGACTGGTCTTTGCCAGAGACGCACAGCTGGCCTTTCAGCGTGAACACCTAAGTTGTTGGGTGTCATGGGACCTGGGTGACAAAGCCCTCAGGAGGGTCACAGGGGCCCTCTGTGTGGGGAGACCCTCTTGCCGGTGGCACTCATTTCAACCATGTCTGTCCCCCACCGTGAGAACATGCTCTTGACACACGCCCCTCCCCCAAAGAGCACGCAGTGATGCTCAGCAAGCACCTGCCAGTGTAACGAGTATGATGGCAGCTGGACAGGGCTCCTGGGCAGCCTCGGGCCCCCGACTGTGGGCACGGCCAGCCTGGGCTCACAGCCGCGGGCGAGCAGACCTGTCACTGTGTTCTTCGGAGGCCTCTGCCCACGGGGGCAGCGGCTGCTTGTGGGTCGGCCCCATGCCTGGGGCTCTCGGGCGTCCCGCGTCCAGGCAGTTACAGTTTGCGGACGGCACCTACCCCGGCGCTGTGGGTGAGCCCTGGAATTACTGTGAGCTCTGGGGCCCACAAGAGGGTCCGGGAATGAACGGAAGCCAAACGGGCCCCTCCCCACGCCGGGAAGTCGATCTCGGGATTGATCAGAGCCAAGAATGGGCCGCGGTGGCGTTCTCTGAGACTTGGCGGCATTGCAGGCCCCTCGGCGCCCAGGCCCGGCCCTGCTGTCCTTACTCTGTCTTCTCATGCCCCTTCCAGGTGCCCTAACAGAGGCCCCAGGACCAGTGACTCCAGTGTGTGTACCAGGCAACCCCTGTGTGTTCCCTGGGATCTCTGCCTGCCTAACCAGTGATCTCCCCCTTTTGTCACTCAGCTCCTGTTCGTTTTCTCAGGGGTCTGCGGCCTCGGCACTGGGAGCCTCCAGAGGAGGTCAGCGCCCACAGCCACCCCCGCCTCCCCAGGGCACGGGGAGCCTCGCGTGGGACCCTTCACGTGTCCTTGAGGTCCCTGAGGGAGCCTGGACCGGCCCCTGCAGATACGTCCTGGTCCCTGAGCCAGCCAGCCTGGCAGGTGAACCCCAGAGGGACAGTTTGGAAAGCCTGGACCCCCCGCCCCCCCTCCCCCAGCGCATCCCTGGCGTTGAGAAGAGTCACCTTACCAGTTTGAAGATTTTGGAAAGCGTGCCCTGGGCGTCATGGGCCCCCTTGAGTCCCTTGTGAGCTGGAGCTCTGCCTCCGTAGCCAAGTCCCGGCTTCTGCCCCTCGGCTCCCTGCAAGAGACCAGACAGCTCTCAGGGGGGCCAGTGGGGCAGGGAGGGGCCCTCAGGGAGGGGCCACCAGTGGAGCCGGGGCCATGCTCCACGCCGCAGTGGGGGCCCAGCCCAGGCTGCCGTGCGTGGGCAGATGTGCGCCCAAATGCTCTCACTGAAAGATCAGACTCCTGACCCACTCCGCTGTGTGGCTTTCAAGACAAGAGTGGCAAGGTTGAGCAAAACCAGGTGACCCGCCTTTGCCCACCTGTGTGCAGGAAGGGAGCGCAGGGGCCGCTCTGGGCCCCAGGAGGCACTCCCCTCCTGGGCTGGGGAGGGGGGGTCCCTGTCTGCTTCTCTGTGCAGACTCCTCACATCTGCCCCCTTCTGCTGGATGTCTGGAGGATATGGAGCTTGGCACTTAGCAAAATTTTGAGGCCCATACTTTTCAGCAGAAAGACAAGCTTCAAATTCTCTGGCCTGGGTGAGGCTCTCCCCAGGATGACCAGAAACCAGTTCCCCAGGCTTGGGTGCCCTGACAGCGGGTGTGTGGCCCCTGCTGGGGGTCCCGGGGTCTGGGCTGGTCATGAAGGAGGGAGGGGGCAGGTCCGGCCAGCAAGCCGTGTCCCTGCCGCCGTGCACCAGGGCACAGCCCCGGGCACCCAGCAGCCTGAACGGAGCCCCAGCTCTCCGCTCCCTAGCTGTGTGACCTCGGGCAAGCATCAGAGCCACTCGGACCCTCAGTTTCCTCTTCTATAAAATGCGGATAAAGCGGCCCCACCTTCTGGGGTGGCTGGGAGGCTACCGCAAGTTCACAGATGCGCTGCTCTGTGAACAGAACCTGTGGGCTCCTGGTATGTGCTCGCTGTCGTTCCGGGAGAGGCCAAGCCCGGCTCCCAGCGCCAGGCCCCACCTCGTGCTGGAGGGAGGAAGACCTTTCTGTGCGCGGCACAGAGCAATGGCAGCTGATTGCTGACGGGTCAGGACATGCCTGTCCTAGGACTAGTCCGTTTTCGAAGATGCTTTACTTTCAAACGGCAACTCCCCCGCGGACACGGGGAAGGAGCTGGGGGGCTCGGGCAGACACAGGGAGGTTAGCGTTTGCGGTACGGGGCTCTCCAGCCTCGGGCACCATGTCACGCAGGCGCCAAGCAGGCCGGGGGTCTCAGGTAAGGTCGCTGTCTGCCCCACGCGTCTGTCTTCAGCGGACAGGGTCTGAGATTTCAGGTTCTGCCAGCAGGACAGGGGAGACTCTCCATGGTCTGCTCCTAACAGTCGAGTCAAGGAAATGACCCGCCCCCTGGTGGAGCCCCAGGTGCCTCTGCCTCTGCCCACAGGCCTTGCCGCGTGCATACGCATGGGCTGGAGGGCCGGAGTCCATGCAGTGCCTCCCTCTATCCTGGAGGCGTCAGGCTGGGATGGGGGGCGGGGTGCGCTGGAGGGCGGGCAGCCCTGGGGTCCAGAGGTTTCCATGGATGCGCTCGCTCCGGGACATCCCGCGGAGCGACGGGTCTCGGCTAAGCGTGCAGGGAACGCACACAGCCTCGCACACCAGTGCTGAATCCTCCTGTGTCCCTTGCTTTTCTCTAAAATTAGGAGCTTCTGAGAACAAAACTCAAGGGTAAGTTTTCAGATTAAATAACCTGCTTGACTTTTCCTCCTTTCAAATTCTTGGTCACTACTATCTTTGGACAACCTGGAATTTACCAAGAAGTGTTCAACAGAGTTTAGAAGAAGGATGGGTGACTTTCACAAACTCCAAGCAGGAAGGCAGTCCTGTAGCTTGAGGAAATGGACACACAAGCAAATGAAATACGGAGGCGGATTTTGCTTTGGAAAAGAAAGAGAAACTGAGTAAAGATTAGTAGCCCCCAAACAGAGGCGCAGGGGGAAGCCAAGGTCTTTCTGGTTAGCTGCTGGGTGAAGCAGGCTCTAAACGCCTGGAGGGAGGAAGGGCCTCCTCCCCCGCCCTGCACGTCCCCCGGTGACTCCGCATCACGCCCGAGGGTCCACGCCTAGAAAGTCAGGAGGCAGACCAAGGGGTTACCAAAACAAGAGTTCCTTCTGCAGTGTCATCTGGGTCTCCTGCTGGCACAGAAAGTCAGAAATTAACTGGCTGCGAGGCCCAGCCCACGTGTTTCCTACCCTCTTGGCCCCTTTATGCAAAGTCATCAGCTTCGGAAAAGGCTTAGATATATTTGTATAAAGTGTTCCAGCAAATGCCACGTAAGAACTGGCTGGGGCAATCCAGGAACCTTATGGAGCCCCCTACCTTCTCCATGGGCCGCCCCCCCTCGCGCCCCTCCCCCCCACTGTTCTCTCTTCGTCCTCCCTTCTCCTTTTTGTAAACTCTGGTCATCCATGTGTGTGGTGCTTATTAACTGAGCACCAAGTGCATGCACGCTCTGCGCTAGGGACTCGGGCTGTGTTTCCAGGCCAGACGGGATCTCCGGCCTACAGCTGAGTGGTTACCCTTCCATTTATTCTGCGGATGGCAGCTTTGGTAAAGTAAGAACTCTGGCCTTTACTACTAACCGAAGTCTAGAGGTTTGGTTAGAATACACCGACAGGCGTTTTAGGCTGGCTCAGACACCACATTTCACCGGTGTCTAGGAAGTGAGCAAGTTGGCCATTTACAATCGGGATGGGCACCTCGTTCTTGGCATTCCTCAGAGGATGTTCCTGGAGGGCTGACAGCTAAGCTACGCCGCGATCAAACCGCAGGTCTGGGGGCTTCATTGGGCCGCGTGACCAGAGGCGGCATCGCGTTCCCTCAGCCTCGGGTCAGTCTGGCGGCAGGGCTGGTTCTTTGGATGGCCCGCCGACCCCGGCCTCCCCGGGACTGCCCTGCGGGGACGGGTGTCCCACCCCTCGGGCTGGAAGGAAGTCAGGAACTTTCTCAGGCGCGGAGCTGCTCCTTCCCGGGAGGCGCCCGGTCAAGCGAGGAAGCAGGGCCCTGCGGGGTCGGCGGCGGGGGGCCCCGGGTTCCCGCCCGGAGGAGAAGGCGGCCCCCCGACGGCATGGGCACCGGGCCTGCCAGGGAAGAAGGGGGCCTGTGAGGCAGCTTCGCGGAGCAGAGCACAGGTGCTGGCAGCTGTGAGGAGCAGAAGGGAGAGGGAGGTGCGGGGACACGCAAGTGTCACCTACCCAGCTAAATCTGCTGAGGGACAGTCCTCGCCCCTGTGTGAGAGAGAGAGAAACAATGACATTGTGATCCAGGCAGGAAAAAAAAAAAAAAGTCTTTTAATAAACAAGAAACACAAATCGGGGCCGTGCTGAGCTGGCGAGTGGTGGTGACCCCCGCGGGACCCCAGGGGCAGCTCGGGGTGGATTTGGGCTGGATTTGGGACAGGGTGTGGGGGGAGCGAGCTGGGAGCCGGCAGCAGTCTCTGCTGGGGCGCGTTCCTTCCTCAGCCTGTGCTGCTTGGGCTCCACGGGGCACACATTTGGGGTGAAGTCAGGTAGCCGTGAGGCCCGCCCTCTTTTTGGTCCATTTGGGGATTTCGGGGAAGGTCTACAGACGGCGTGACAATTAAGGACAAGTTCAGAGGTCTTACCTTTCCTTGCGACGGAGGAGGTGTGCGTGGTGTCACCTACAAAGACACACAGAGGCCTGTGAGCGGGGGCGGGCGCCTCTCTCCCCGGGGAGCCTCCTGCCCTCACCTTCCTGCTCCTGACCAGCCCCCGTCTGGCTGGGAGCCCGGCGCCTCAGAAGTCACCCCTCTCTGCCTCCCGGTTCCTGTCCCCTCGTTCTCGGAGACTACAGGGCCTGAGACGCCAACGCCAGGCAGAAGCTTCCAGAACACTCAGAGAACCCTCAGAGGAGGGGGGCACCCGCAGCCTCCGCAAGCTGGAACGACTCGTCCTGCTGTGGTTCCTGGGTGCGCTCGCTGTGACAGCGAAGCTCACTTTGCTAAGGGTCTTGCTTCTCAGGGTGGAGGTAAAGTGTCCCCTGGTACTCAGAGCTTCGAGGGGAGTGTTCTTGGGCCTGGGGCTCCCAACACTCACTTGTCAACATAAAAAAGACCCTCTTAAAATGCCCGCTACACAAAAAGTTTAGGATTAGAAGCTTGTGGTTTTGCTTTTGTTTCTCAATCTTTATTTTTGAGAGTGGTCTTAAGTTTCTGGAAGGAATGCACAGAAATTAGAGAGTTGCCACGTCTGCCACGTCTGCCCTCTCGTCCTGCACACTGTTCCCCATTTATCATGGCCTCGCTTGCGCGTGGCTCCTGTGTTACAAGCTGGGAAGCCGACGTACTTCTCTTCAGGGAATCGTAGCACATGGTAAGGTCACGCTCATGGTGCACGTTCTGTGGGTTTGCACAAATGTGCGACGTCAGGTGTCCACCACCTTCGTATCACACAGTAGGCCCACGGCCCCCAAACCCTCCGTGCTGCCCCGTTCACCTCCCTGCCCACGAACTCTGATAACCACTCCTCTTGGCATCTCTTTAATCTTTTTGTCTCCATAGTTTTGCAAAGCCTGTGTTTTTAAACTAAGAGTCCTTTAGTCTCAAAAGGAGTGAGTTCTTTGCTAGAACACAAGATTCAGTAAGTGGCAGATGCAGTTGGGACCTTGTGACCAGGTTCTAGATCTGAGCTCCCATGGCCAACCTCACCCTGAGGAGGAGGGAGGCATCATCGGGGATAGACTCATGTCCCTTGTGGATGAGAGCTCAGGGTCACCTGGGGATAGACTCAGACCCCCCATGGATTAGAGCTC
>NW_027397073.1:1481484-1580642 GCF_003265705.2 Callorhinus ursinus | reverse complement strand
AATTCAGGGTCACCTGGGGATAGACTCAGACCCCCCATGGATTAGAGTTCAGGGTTATCTAGGGATAGACTCAGGCCCCCCATGGATTAGAGCTCAGGGTCACCTGGGGATAGAGTCAGGTTCCCTCATGATTAGAATCAGTGTCATCTGGGGATATACTCAAACCCCTCATGATTAGAGCTCCGGGTCCTCTGGGGTAGACTCAGGTCCCCTGTGGATGAGGCTGTGGCCGGGCACCTGCTGCCCCCTGCAATCTCGATTCTCCCGGCAGCCTGCCGCTCACAGTGGGATGGGAGCACTTACGATGTTCTTGAAGAAGTGCACTACAGGGTTTTCATCTTGGGGCCGGCCGTGCTGCGACTTCTGGGGCAGGGAGCCGTAGTGGGCAGTTCTCGCCGCATGATGTCCATCCTGAAAGAGAGGGCGTGCTGAGCTCAGGTCAGGTCCCACCCTCTGCTCTGGCCCCCCTGGCAGAGCTGCCTCTCTCCTCTCCGGGGGATGCATCTGGATTCTCTGGGATCAGGACCTTATGCTGCAGCATGGCTGCATGACCCAGGACACTCCTAGGGTGGCAGGGGACCTCAGGCGGGAAGTCTGGATGTGCCCGAAGCATCTCCACCATGGAGCCAGCGTCGGGGCCCCCAAAGTCACAGCGCAGGGCAAGGGAAGGGAATGTAAGGGGGAGTCCGCCGAAGACGGGCTCAGGGTAAGTAAGCCGTACGAGAAAGCTACCACTTCCCTGAGCTTCTGCTGTGGATAAAGGAGAATACTTGGGAATTAATGGCAAAAAACCCCACCATGAGCTTTGAAGGGGTTGCATCACGTGAACGAGCCTCCGTTTCTCAAAATCAGCGTCCCAGGTCACAGCACTGGCACCGGCCCAGTTTGGGACGACCTCTTCCAAATCTTGAGCAGCGGGAAGGCGTGGGGAGCAGTGCCCAGCTCTTCCCAGCTCAGGAAGTGCTGCAGAGAGGACAGGGAATGGGGCGGGGAGCGAGGTCCACAGTTCAGCAGCCTCCACGCACCCCTGCACCATGGGCTGAGCGCCGCCTGCACACAGCGCTCGGGGAGGCGAGCTTGCAAAGCCGACCCTGGGGCTCTCCTCCTGCTCACCCAGTGACATGCACAGGGAAGAACGTGAGGGAGAAGTTCCCAGGGGCATTTCCGTTACACGTGCTGAGGTCCCCGGAGGCGCTCCCTTCCCTCATGAGCTTTGTGTTTGCTGTGTGAGATGAAGCCCTTCTTCGGGAGACACTTGGCCTCCACGGAGTCCAAAGCGTGCGTCTCCAGAATTTAAGGCCTTTGGTGGGCCTCATCTAACAGGCGGCCGCAGTACCCCGACGGGGCCTGGTTGCAGTGAAAGGTACACTGCATCCAGCACCCACTGGCTGGGGACATGTTGGGATGTCCCCAGACGCCCGTTTTCCTGCCTCAGAGCCCCGGGTCTGAAGCCCGGCGGCTACCCTTGCCTCCAGGAGCGCGTCTTGTCTTTCTCGAACGCATCCTTGCATCCGTTCCCCTCCCCACTCTTGACGGACAATAAAACAGAAGCTGGCTGAGTTCCTCTGACCCTTCCCTTTCCGGCCCAGACACGTCGGCAAACCCGGCGGTCCTCTCCCCCTTCTCTCCTGACCACCCCCTGCTTCGGCTTCACCAAACAGCACTTTTTCTCTGGCTGGAGGGCCGCTGCGAACCCACTCCACTGGGCGTGCAGGTGTGCACTACCCCCTGAGTGCTGGTCTTTGCTCTGATGGCCCGCCGCCTCCCTGGGCTGTGGACAAGGTCACCCGGGCCCCGCCCGTTCCCTGGGACGTTCCGTGCCCGGCTCACCCTTCAAGCGCCACGACCTGCCCACTCCCGGTGCTAAGCTAAGCAGGCCCCCCTGACGGACTTCTCTGCCCCCCCCGGGCAACCCCAGCCCCGGCAGGCCCCGGTCCTTTAGACTCCCAGCACCCCGCTGGCCTGTTGGCCGGGCCTCTGCCCTCCCTCACCTGGGTCCGGCAGGCACCCTCCCCGCGCCCAGACCCTGCCTCCGGGAGAGGCTCCTTGCTGCCCGCAACGCCCTTCCTCTGCCCCCGCCCTGCTCACTCTGCAGGGGTCACCTGCTGGAAGCCGGCTCCAGCTCACCCTGCAGACCCGGTGGGTCGTCGGCCTCCTGTGCCGCTCATCCATGAGCACCCTGAGTGTCCAGCCCCAGTGGCCAGCTGGGAGCCCCACCGCTCAGGACTCCCTGCACACGCCTGCAGGAGGGCACAGGGAGCCGGGTGGCTGTGGGCACTGAGCCTGGAGATGTGGACACAGCAGGGACAGAGCCAGAGGGGTTCTGTTCCTGCCGAAACCCCTGAGCCTGCTTATTCTAACTCATGCTCTCTGCTGATGCTGCAGGGACCCGAATAACCTGCTTCCTCTCCCCGCATCCTTGTCTTTTACCTGATTTCCAACTGCCTGACTTCGCTGGCCGATCACACTCAATCAGCACACCGACGTTGCATATTCTCCAATGAAAGAGTGAGCGCAAAATTAAGAATTAAAAAGCAAAAATGGATGAGCCAGGAAATGATTTAAATTACTTACATTAAGACAAATATCTTTTAAGTGTCTGATATGTCCTGCAGGTGGTTATTCATGAGACACCATCCAAATGGTCTGAAATAAGGAAATCGGCTCGAAATCCAGTACACCTTGCTCTCCTCTTGGTGTTTTATACACCGTTTTTCTGCATGCTCTGTATTGGATATTGAGTCATAGAGGAATCAGGCACCTGTAACTCCTATAGCCTGTGATTAAACTAGAAAAATATCTTAAACTATACATAGAGGTTTTTACAGAAGTGAATGTTAGGTCATATTATGCAGATCTCATGTTATTAAAACTTATGTTGTGAGACAGATAATGAGGTTTACATAGGTAATAATGTTTCTCATGTGAATTATGCATACCTGTGTTGAATGCTATAAGACAAAATATGTATTTTGTGATTTTTATGATAAATAGTCACCAAGCTTTTGAGGGAAAAATAATTTAAAGGAGTGCATGAAATTGGTAAATTGCATTTTGGCTCTGGGAGCTACAACATCAGGGGTCAGAGCCATTCATGGAAAAGGTGGTTGGTATATTTATAGCCCTCACCACAGAACTTAGGATACAATATGCATTCACTGTGTGTGGGATTAACATGTAGACTGTGCAGATCATTTTGAATACAGAGCCTCACACACAGCGTTGATCTTAAGTAGACAGAAGGCCCTTGGTGAAGCCACACACTTCTGTTACGTGTGCAGCGAAGCCCGCTGAGTACGGACTTGCCCTGGACTCTTGGTTGTAAATTGTCCAATGCACAGGTGATCTGAGGTAGTCACCTGGTTACAACTGCAGTTATATTTGGAATGGCCTGGTAGTAAAAGGACACGTAGCCAATCACATTTCTACACATTAAGCAATGAACACTTAGAAAAAGCAAAATTTGAAAACACTAACATGTATAATAGCACCAGACATAAATCTAGGAAAACATGCATAGGATTTCTATGCTAAACCCCAGGAAATGCTGAGGGAAGAAAGCAGAGTGAGCGGAGAGACATTCCACGTTTGTGGATGGGATGGCTCAGCATCGTAAAGGTGTCGGCCCTCCCCAAGTAGCTCTACAGATTTAATGCACATCCTATCAAAGTCCCACCAGGGTTTTGTTCAGATGCAGGCAAGCTGTTTCTAAGACTATCCAGAAATGCAAAGGGATCAAAATAGCCCAGCAACGGTGGAAAAGAAGAATAAAGCTCGAGGAAGCACATGCTTTGAATTTCAGATTTCGGTAGAGTGAAAGTGACCAAGGGAGTGTGGTGCTGGAGGGGAGACAGACACATAGATGGACGGACACCATCACGTCCAGAAACAGGCCCACCCAAATGTGACCTGCTGATTCTTGAGAAAGGTACGAAGACCATTCAATAGTATCTTCAACAAATGGTATTGGAACAACTGCATCTGAATCTCCAAAAAAGTGAACCTCAACCCAGTGTCGCACCTTATCCAGAAATGAACTCAAAATGGACTATAGATCTTTATCTACAATGTAAAACTATACGATTTTAGAAGAAAACATAGTTCTGAGACATGACACCCAAGGAACGGCCCATAAAATTTAAAACTTTGGTTTTGCAAAAGACACTGTTAAAAGAATGAAAAGTCAAACTACAGACTAGAGAAAATATGTGCAAAACACACAACTGACACAACCCTTGAAACCAGAATATGTAAAGAGCTCTCAAAACTCAATGGTTAAAAAAACAACCCGGTTTAAAATGATGGACCAAACACGGAATCGATGCTGCATGAGGCAGGATGGGCACGTGAAAAGCTGCTCGACTTTGTCAGCCACTAGGAAAATGCAACTCAAAGCCACGAGGAGACACCACTGCACATGTATCACGATGGACAAAATAAAAAGTACTGACAATACTAAGTGTTGCCGAGGATGTGGGGCACTGGGAGCTCTCTTGCATTGTTGGTAAGAATGCAAAATGGTACAGTCCCTCTGTCAGACAATTTGGCAGCTTCTCATAAAGTTATCCATCTACTTCCCGTAGGACCCAGCAATCCTGCTTCCTGCTTTGAATGGTAAAAGGAAAAAAAAGTATTTCTGGAAGTGATTTTTTTTTTTGTAATGAATATATTGGTCACCAATTTTTTGAGGGAAAAAGTAATTTCAATCTTAAATGAAAACTTATGTTCGTTAAAAAAAACCTGTCCACAAATGTTTATTAGCAGCTCAATTCCTGATCACTAAATCGGCAAACAACCCAAATGCTCATCAGTGAGGGGAAAGGTAGACGAAGTGGCACATCCGCGCAGCAGAGTACCACGGAGCAGCAAGACGGGACGAGCGTTTGATACACCCGGGAACTCAAGGCCTCTCCAAGGTGTCAGGCTGAGCAGAAGCAACCACTCCCAGAAGAGCTCCTGCCGTGTGGACTCATTTATGTGACGTTCTTCTAACAACTAAATCGCAGTGAGGGCGAGCAGGGCATCGGTCGCCAGGGCGCAGGGATGGGCGAGCGGAGGCTGTGCTGTGGGTACAATGGGAAAGCAGGGGGACGGCTCTGGGGCGAAGGGTCCTCACTGTGGTGGCGGCTACACAGAAGGCCACATGCCTTAGACTTCACAGAACCACGCACGGAAACCGAGTCCGTGTCTCTGTAGGTTAATATCTAAACTGGAGCAGGGTCTGTCTTTACGAAGCCGAGTGTTGATGAGGACACTGTGTCATCACCGGGACTGTCTAGCAGGAGCCCTGTGTCCGTGAGTCCGGCCGTCCCTCCAGATGCAGCATCTCATCTCCGTCTGAGCTCTTGCTCGCATGGGTACCCTTGCTTGGAACGTCTTCACCTTCCTAATGTGTCTGCTATCTGAACAATATGGCCCCTTTAGACTGTAACGCCTCATGTGGCATTGGACTGCCCAAACTGAGATCTGCACTCGCTAAACCCCAAGCCCTCGTTCCCTCTCCCCAGCCCCTCGGCACCCACCAGCGACTTTCTGTCTCCACGGATGTGATTGCTCTAGGCACCTGGCAGGAGCGGAATGATACAGGATTGCTCCTGCTATGTCTGGCTCCTTGAAACCAGCATCAGGCCCTCGAGGTTCATCCATGTGGTAGCAGATGCCAGAATTTCCTTCCAAAATTTTTCAGGCTGGAAACTTCTGTTGCATGGACACACCCCTTCTGTTTATCCATTCATTGTCGAGGGACACCTGGGTGCTCCCACCTTTTGGCTTCTGTGCTGAGCCCCTGGTCTGCCCTGATCTGTTAAACTGGCGGAAGGGATGCCCGGACCCCCACTCGCCCTCCCTCAGCAGCTCGAAGGGAAGCCGTCGGGCAGGGGGAACGAGTACGGGGCACAACACGATGCTGGCGCCCCGTGAAGGCCAGTCCGCTCTGCTGGAAGGGGGGCACCGGGAGGGGGGGCTGGAGGGGCAGCCGGGCCCTCCTCTAGGCAAGTCTCGGGGGCTGACGGCCGGGTCAGGTCAGAGCAGAGCTGGGGAACCCCTGGCAGGCCTGGGGAGGCACTTTAAAAATACTCGGGTTTTGGTTATTGTATTTTACAGTTTATGGGATGTGGGCAGTTAGCATGGGAGAGACGGGCAGGACACTGTGTTTGGAGGAAGCACTGGCAGGAAGAACGAGGGGCAGATCAGGGGGCACGAGGGGGACCTGTCCGCCCCGCAGACCAGCTGGGGCCAGGCCAGGTGCAGGGGCACGAGGGGCGCGGGCCAGTCACTTGTGGGGCTTCCTCTGTCAGTCCCTCCTTGGTCCTCAGCGTCTGCCCCGCGAGTACTTGTGATGGATGGAGTCCCTTGCCATGGAGCCCACTGAGCTGGGGCTCCCCAAAAGAGGAAGGATGTTTCTCACTTCGTTGGTTTTTTGTTTTTGTTTTTTTAGGCTCCACACTCCGGGTGGAGCCCAACACGGGGCTCGATCCCACGACCCTGAGATCAAGACCTGAGCCGAGATCAGGAGTCAGACGCCTACCTGCCTGAGCCACGCAGGCGCCCCAATGCTTAGTTAGTTTTTGAGACACACAGTTAGTAATTCTCTGATGAAGCACTTTTGTGTTCGCTAAGGTTGAAAAAAGAGGCAAAATGGTTAACATTTTACCGTTATTTGTCAAACTGGTGAGTCCTGCCCCATTCCTGGCAGCTCATTTCTTCCGCAGGAGGTTAAGAGGTAAGGGGGAGTTCTCAGGTGATCTGGGATGAACTGGGACAAGGGGGCACTCAGAGCTGGGAGGCAGGGACGCCGGACCCCCACCCCCGCCCATGACCCCCGGTCTACACCCGAGGCTGGGCCTTCTCAACACAGCGCCTCCAAAATACGTGCAGCTGATCATCTTGCACAAGTGAGATTTGAAAAAAATACTTATTTCTTAATGAAAGCTTTGGCCTAATGAGAAAAATAACACAAACTCATTATACAAAGAACTCAACATTTGAAAGGTTGCCGAAGAAACTGTACCACTTAGGGACGGCTCTTGTTTCTCAGTTTGGTGAGACAATGTTCAGACCTGGCTCTATGCCTGCATAAACGGAGAAAGGGGCAGGTGCCTTGAAATGTGACCTGAGTTTGCACAACATTGTGTGGCACCACCTGTTACTCTTTCTTTCGGCATCATGATGAATCAAACAACAACTCCTTGATGGCAGATAACATTATGCTGAGAAGTCCTAAACGCCATGGGAGAGAAACCATAGCACAAAGGGCAACCTTTCTATTAGTTTTTAGGGGAAATCGCTTTTTCCATTAACCTGTGTCATTGTATTGCTTTTGAAGAATACTGGTTCTTTTCCCTCCTCTTGCGATAATGTCCGCCACCAGCAGGGGGCGCCCGTGCACCGGCTTCCGGGCCGGGGCCGCGCTCCCCATCCAGACCTCAGGAACGGGTTTTAGGTTTTCCAATTTGCCAGAGAGCTGGGAGTTCTTAAACTTGCAAGCAATACCAGGAGATTAGTTTTCACCTGACACATCTGAAGATCAATGGTCATCAGACTGGGTAAAGAGTCGTTCCCTTGAATACAGTGGCTGTTTTATGGAAATAGGGAGAACTCTGCAACACATTTGCATCTGGGTCTGATTAGAGACAAATCGATGGACTCATTCCCTCTCAGAAGAAAATGCTGTATCTTGAAAAAATTAATATTCACTGTGCCTGGGGTTTTGTGGTTAGGGGAAAAACAAGTTCTAGCTCCTACTTTATTTCTTATCTTTCCAGAAACAACCATCACAATGTCAGTGGATGAAATCCTAGTGAATCCCTGGCTCTCGGATGTGTCCCCCCACCGCCCCGTGTGCTCACCACTCCAGGGGCTGAGCCCCGAGATGCACCTGTGTGCTCCCTGTTGCATGAGGCACAGCCCAGCAAGACTCGGGGCCCCTCCCCCCCGGCCCAGGCCTCAGTTTGCTTGCTTTTCTCTTCTAGATGGACGGTGTTGCATGAGTGCAGACGAGTAGTGGAGAGAGCAGTAAGAGATCACTACACACCCAGCTCAAAAGAAGGCAGCTAGAAGACTGGCCACGCGCAGACCAAGAGCTGAGAGGAGTCACATAATAGACTAGAGGCTGTGTTAGGACCAACCCAAACTTCAAAATCGTGTGCATCCAGACCCCTGTCCCTAATGGCTAAGAGTCCTCATAATGGTGTGATGACTTGGGGTATGTTACGATATTAGAACGTCCTTTAAATATCATGAAGTATGCCCCGGCTTCCTTCAGATCACACGTAGTAACCAAAAGTAGGTTCTGCTCCTCCCCCTTTCCTGTACAGGGTGCTAGTTCGGGGGACATTGGTCCTTCCAATCCAGTGTGTGCGTTGATACCTGCTCCATCTTTTGTACGTGATGGAGAGAGAAAGGAGCTCGGGGTGCAGCTGCTGTGTGAGAAGCCCCACCCTTCCTTAAGCTCGAAATCGAGGCTCACCAAGGCAGGTGCTCCTCACACCAGGCTGTGCGCCCGCTGACCCTCGGCCCGGGCACTGGTCCTCAGCAAGCATCCGATCCCGTGGAGAGAACTCTGAGCCCGCTGGAGGCCACGCGCAGCCGCCTCAGTCTGTGCCGCGGCCCCCGACACGCCCAGGGCTCGCCTGTCGCCCTGTTGTCAGGTGGGTCCACACACGCGCGTCCCGTGCTGGGCACACTGATGGTTTTCCTACTGACCCTGTCCTCCGTGGCTAAGCCACCCAAGTTCTAGGAATTCCTCCCTGTGTCCCCAAAGGATTCCACCTAAAAAGGGAATAAAGAAAGTGATCCTACTCGCTTTTAAAATACGGGGTGTATGATTCTCATGCTCGCCCCCCACCATTGGTAGAGCAAGAAATGTTGCTCAGCACGCTCAGAAGCAACTGCTTCATTTAACGGGTGCAACAACTGGTACTCGAGGGGGATGGGGACGTGCTTGCCGGGTCTCCTGACTTTCCTGTCCAGGACCCGGTGCTGCGGGCCACACCACTCCAAGCCAGATTCTTGTGGGTTCCATGTGGGACAGAGGCCAATGTTCCAAACCTAACACTTGGCAGCACATGGAGAAATCACGGGCTAGCCATACAACAGAAGAAAAAGGTAGAAGGAAGAATGGATTTTTAAAAAAAGTGTAGGCTTATTTTATTTTTAAAAAAATTGTCGACTTACCTTACGTTACCTTGGGAAGGCATGATCAGCTAGAAATAAAAATGTTCCTGTATATAAGGAAAAATTAGCGTTTCTTGATGGAGTCAGTTAGAGGTGTCTGTTAATGTCTGGAGGGCTGGGGACTTGTGCGTGCTGCTCTTCCCTAGAAAATTAGTTCCTACTCATGTTGGTAAACACTGATAATTAGGTGCAGTGAATGCAATAGCAGTTAATGAGGTGAGATTTTCCGGTTTGGTTATCATTTTGAAGGACGCAGTTCTCTGTAACTGAAGCTAGGGGCCAGTCAGCCCCCACTGTGCACAGAGAAGCTCCAGCTCCACACAAGTAGACCGTAAGGGCTGCATCATCCTGTTCCGTTCAGGGGACTGAAACCAGCCAACCCCCCAGCCACGCACCACACAGACATATGCTGGGTGCTCACTCCTGTAAGTGACGGGCTGAACGCCCCAGAAGACTGCACATCACAATCAGGACCCTCGCCGTTCACGCAGAGGGTTTCACCAGGGGTCTTGAGAACGACTGAGGAAAGGAATTTGCATTTTGCTTTTTTCTCCCAGAGAAATCTTTGATTCGGGGGCATTCTCGAGACACTCCGATCCAGGGAGCCACGCAGTTAATCTACGTAACCTGTTTGGAGCCACGGACCATAAGGCAGAGTGCCTGAGCAAGACTGGGGATCCCTAAAATGTTTTTCTCCTGAACGTGGTAACAAGCCCAAATATGCTCATGTGTGTGATGTTCTCTCTGTTTACGAACCACGAACACAGTTCACTATGAAACCCAGATACCTTTCCTGCCCCCTCTCTCCGGCTTCACACTCTTTCCACGGCTGCTAAGGACCCTTCACGGCTGAGAGCAATCTTGTTTCAGTGGCTTATGCTCCTTGAGGACTTCCTGAAGAGTCCGTGGCAGGACAGCTTCCTTCTCTCCATCCAAGACTCCTCCTCACCCCTTGCCGGCCGTACCTAGTTTCCACCATAGAATCGCCCCGTCTGCTCCAGGTGCTGAACGAGGGGCCCCCTGAGTAAGTATTACCGAATCCAGCAAGTGCACCCAGGGTCCCAAGTTTGGGGATGAAAGTACGGGTCTGACTGTGAGGTGTTTGACCTGTGACATTAGTCCCTTTCGGAGTAGGTCCAGGCGTGTCGGGGAGAGAGCCCGGGGGGGCGGTGGCCGCAGCCCAGACCCTGACTCCCTCGTCCCCAGAAGCCACAGGCGGGCCAGACGAGGCTCTCCCGTGGCCTTGGGCCACGCTCCCACTTTCGTTCAGGTCCGTTCCTCAGGGGAAGCTGTGACGCCGGTTTTGTTCAGACTTCTAATATGCCTCAGCGGACAGCGTTAGTGTTGTTTTGGGGCAAAGTCAAGACATCCCAGATTTCGTAAACGGGGGAGAATTCTTCTCAGTCTGAATGATACGTGCAGTGTGCCCTGTGCCTTTGTCCTTTGCAAGTTTAAGAATATGTTTGTTCCTGAATTGCTGACTCGAGTGAGTTTAATTAAAGCTGAGCTTCTTTCTTTAGGGAAAGCCGTGCGGGGTCAACAGCGGTCTTTTCTCTATTTCTGGCGGAGTTTTCAGGCAGACCTTTGATTTAGAGGGAGATTTTAGGTTGCGTGGCGCCCGTCCTGATGTAGATTGCTTCTCAGATCCCGGGAAGGGAGCCCGTGGGTGGGCTGTGTGGTCTGCGGGCTCGGCCTTGTGAGCCTGCTGTGTTCCCGGCGGTCGGCTTGGGAGGGACCGGCGCTTTGTCCTGTGACCAAGGTGCAGGGCTTTGTGCTTAGCGGACAGTGAAGCTGAGGGCGGGGATGCAGGCTGCTGCAGGGGGCGGGGGGGCGCGGGGTGCGCAGTGCGGCTCTGACTTCCTCTGGGAAATCGGGAGAAGAACCGCCCCCTCCCCCGCAGCGACGGCTCGGCCCCCCTCGGTGGCCGTGCAGGGGTCAGAATGACAAGAGGCCGTGCCCCTGGGCAGAGAAAGTCACAGCAAGCCCCGTGTCCCTGCCTGATGCCTGCGGTCCGGCTCCGTCATCCCGGGAGGTGGGCGCGGTGCAGGGGAGGGCCACGGAGGGGGCCGGAGGGGCTTGGGGGCACCTGTCGGGCTGGAAGCAGCTCTCAGATGCTGGTTTCTGGCCGCCAGGCCTCCCCCCCTCTCGGTCTTGCACCGGCCACCTGGCGCGCACCAGCTCTAAGGGGCCCTTCTGCTGAGGCGTCCCCGCGGTGACGGGAGGGCCACCAGCGCGCCCGGTGCTCGGCAGAAACGGCAGTGTCTCGGCCCCTCGCCCCGGGGAAGCCGCAGAGCTCCTGGGACAGGCAAGGTCTGCCCCGCGGGGCGGGTCTGCTCCCCAGAGTCAGGGCGTCTGGCGCCGGCGCTTCTGGAACGCGGCCTTCCTGAGGCTTCCTCGCTGTCTCCAGAAAGGCGAGAAGCAGGACACCGGACGGGAGCCTGCACCACTCTGGTCTGTCTCCGCTGCTTCCAGGCACCCAGTGTACAAAGACCTCGATGGGTCTGACATGCACAGAAGGCTCTTTTGCATAAACGTCAAGCGAACGTCACAACCGAGCTATAAACCCAAACGATGAGCCCCGATGTCTCTTCTTGGGATCCAATGGTCTCTGCGCAGAATGTGGGCAAGCAGGTTCAAGGGCGTGGGGTCTGGAACATTCTCTTTGGAAGGAAAAGACAAGTTGCAGCAGGTTTTCCAGCAAGTGAGGGTCATGGGCCCCCAGTTCAGCTGTGGTGGGAAGCAGACCCCCGTCCCCCCGGGGAAAGGCTGGGCCCCGGGAGCGTGCAGGGAGTGTCTGGAGGCTGGGAGACGGGGAATCCTGTCTGTCCCGCGCAGACCGAGCCCTCAAAGGCCGAGTGCACAGGAAGGCATCCCGATTGATGCAGGGCTGGCGAGACCTGCGTCACCGCGAGCGCTTGCGGGGATGTCCTGGGGACACGCTGTACCCCAGTCTTCAGAGAAACACTCCCAGTCCTTCATCTGACACTTATTTTATGGTCGAGAAGCTGAGGTCTGAGCAGAAACGCAGGGACCCCAAGGCCAGAGCTGGCGAGAGGCGGAGGGGAGCCCGCAGCTCCCAGGGCCCCTGGGTGTCCTTCCAGCGTGGCTCAGGCGTCACGTGGCCGAGAGGCAGGTGTGACAGACCTAGGGGTGCCCGGGGCTGGGGCAGCACGTGCGCCTCTCGTATTCCTCTCCAATGGCATGGGACCCCCACGGAGTGGGAAGATGGCTACTTCCACTGCTGTGGGTGCTGTGCAGGCGGGAGAGGGCCACAGCCCGCGTTTCTGAGTCTCACTGGGCACTTGTCCACAGCACGAGGTGTCACTGGCTCCTTGAACTCTGGTGTGCGTGGTAGCTGCCTGGGCCTTCTCCAGCCAGGGAGGCCTGTGTAAAGTGGCCTGCGGCCTCCAAGGGACTAGGAGCTGGGGGGCGAGCAAGGGTGGACGCTGTCCCGTTGCCGATCCTCGCTCGCCCCCAGGGCTCGGGTGGAGGCCACACGCGGAGGGGTGGCTGTGACACCAGGCGTCCTGCGTGAGGCTTGGCACACCCATAGCGCCCGTGCTTCATGCATCCCCCCAAGATGGGGACCCCGTGCAGGGAGAGGTGGCCAGCTGGGCAGAGCAGGACACGCCAGGAAAAAGGGTTTGCTATTTCCCTAGGGGACTGCCCTCCACCACTTTGCTCCCTGTCTCTCCCTTGCAAGTCCCGCCTCTCCAACTTGCGTTTGGGTTCCCGAATAGGATGCCACCCATCTGCATGGGCTCCTCTCTCCCCACGTGTGGTGGTCACATTCCGTCCCTGCAGGGTGAGCTCCGGTAGTTCTAGGACATGTGTTGGATCCCCTGGAATCAAAGAATTCCTGGTGGGGGTTGGCTCATGAAAGCCACTGACAACAGTGGAACCCGGGTGTCCTTTGCTGGTTACCCTGATGTCATGGTGGCTGGCTCTTTCTTAGCCTTCCTGGTAGATTTGCAGAGAGACTCGTGAGGACACAGATGGAGGAGTGTTCTGGAAGGTCAGGGTACAGGACGTCTGCTCGGCATTGCTCATCGGTAGCTTTGGAGTTTCCGAGCCACGGGGGAGGGAAGACAGCTTCGGCTGAGCGCCGAGAGTCCGAGCTCCAGCTCCGGCTCTACCCAGCGGCCTTTATTCCCTCCGCAAGCCCGTGTCTAGTGCCCTCTGCCACAGAACCTCAGACAGGGGCATTCTGAAGCCATTTACCGCAGCCGGCCTGTGTCAGGTGCCATTAGATCTACTCTCTGGTACACACGACCATCTTCTTGAAACAACAGCAGATCCCAAATTGCTGCAGGAAGACATTTCAAATCATCAGAAGTTCTTGCTCAGAGAGGAGAGAAGACCCTGGGTGTCCTGTTTTCCTCAGTGCGAGAACAGCGTAGCAGTGCCTATCCCTGCAGGAGGGAGGTTCCGGGACTCCCAGACCCAGCCCGCCTGTCCCCTGTGCACCCCTGACACAGACGTGCCTCTTGAA
Organism: Callorhinus ursinus; assembly: GCF_003265705.2. NCBI lineage: Eukaryota > Metazoa > Chordata > Mammalia > Carnivora > Otariidae > Callorhinus > Callorhinus ursinus. The sequence goes on along the minus strand of NW_027397073.1, from coordinate 1,566,976 downwards.
AAGCATTTCGCAAGGTGGGGACCCGCCACATGGATCACTGAGGCCTCGGTGGGCGGAACTAGGCCCTCGGAGGGTCTGCACTAATGACTTTGGGGAGCCCACTGGCTTGGTCCGTGTGGCAACTTTGCCCTTGGTTTCCGCTCGGGGTCCGTCCGACTTCCGGTCACTTAGCAGCCAGGTGAGTACCATACACACAAACACACTGCTATCCGGTACTGTGCATGTTTCAGTATCCTCGCGTATGTTCTTGCAAGCCAATCCAAATCCCATTTGGGGTGCCCAGTATTTAGGGGGAGTCCATAAATGAACAAATAATAAATACAAAGAACCCAGGACCAGAACCCCGCGGTGTGTGTCCTCCGAACCTTAGTGTGCCCACTGGTGGCCAGAGATGGTGTCGTGCAGACTCTTTCTTTCAGGCCTGGTTATTTTAATGCGCGCACAGAAGTTGATCTGGGGTGAAGAGGCAGAGGAGAGGAGTGTTGCTTTTTCTCCACCAAGTAGTTTTTTAAAAGAGAACAATCAACATTCTTGGCGTGCCCCGAAGAGCACAGCCCGTCTCCCTCTGTGGAGAGCTGGGCTTCTGACAGAAGCGGTCTCGGTCGGTGGAGGAGAGCCTGGGGCAGGGAGGCGTGGAGTGGTTTCGGGGGAAGGGGGCAAGCTGGCCCCAGGTGGGGGCTTCACACCCAGGTGTGGGGCCCCCGGTTACCCGGTCACACACACCAGGGGCCGCTGTGGCAGAGGCTTTGGCATTCCGGTGTCTTCACGGAGCATCCGGGGGCACTGGCCTCCCAGGGAGGGCGTTTGCTTTGACCGACGAGCCGCGGAGAGAGGCGTTTACAGAGCGAGTGGCCACAGGGGCTGGACAACAGCCTGTCCCGCTGATGCTCTTGGGAGGGGACGGTCCACAAGTGTGTCGGGAGAGTACGCTCACCATGCTGTCCATCCTCTTCAGACACGGGTTCTCAACTTCTGCATGTCCCCAGGTGACACACTCAGGTGTCTGGCTCGGGCACCCACCGTCACCTGAAAGCACAGGCCCGCGGCCGCGAACCCGTGTGGTGGCCGCCACCGTGCGTAAGTAGGCGTGTGACTCCTGGTGGACTCAGGACCTCCTCTGGGGTGATGCTGCCTTTCCTGATTCCCCCTGCCGTCCGGACTCACCTGTGGGCCCTCCGTGCTCCGAGCAGCAGATCAGGACCGGTGACGGCTCGTGCTCCATCCCAGCGCAGGCCCCGCCGAGCCCAGGCGGGGACCGCACCCGCCATCGACCTTCCCAAGGACACACATCATGTGACAATTCAACTAGCAATCGTTCAGTGTACATCAGGCACTGGTTTTCAAGGGCAGGTCAATGTCACGGTGGCAGCCGACTCTCCGTGCCCTGGTGCCTGTGGAAGCGCTGAGGCCCCGCTGGTCCTGGGGGCCCGTCCACTGCCCTGACCCCACAGCCGGCCCTTTGCAGGTCATCTGTGCAGGATCCCGCCTGGGAATTCAAAGGCCTCTTGAACAAGAGTTTTCGGTCTTCTCACCTTGACCCTTACTTGCTTCCCCTGAGGAGCTGGCCCCCTCGCTTTGCAAACGTGACTCCCCCAGGCACTTCAGACCCGCTGCACCTGCTGCAGCCCTTGGGCAGGAGCGTGCCCGGATGCGGCCCCCGCTGACCGAGGAGGACAGGAGGGGCCTGGCGGGGTCAGCGCACGTCTTACCTGGTACACGGTGCACAGCCCGGGCTGGCTGTGGGCATGAGAGGGCACAGGGCTCCGTCTCTGCTTGAGCCAGGGCACCTGCCAGGGGACACAGAGTGGCGGTTGAGTCCATATGGTACCACTGGCAGAGCCCCCAAGTCCTCCGGCAAGCGTCCCCTCCTGACCGGACTTGGAGGAGGGTAAGTGGGGGCGGAGGTCCGAGGCTGAGGGCGTGCGGAGGATGGGTGGTGACCACCACAGGGACAGAGGGAGGAGGCGGCGGCAGCGGGAGCCCCCCGCACTCCGGGGGAAGGACATCAGAAAAAGGAACAAGAAGAAAGGTTTAGGGGAAAGTTCTGGAGCCCTGCGCCCAATTATGTGACCACATTTTCTTAACATTGTAGCAGGCACCAGACCCTAAGATTTTGGGCCGAGGAAGGGGAGGACACGCCTTCCGGCCCGGTGCGACATGCTAGGGGGCTTTTCAAGTCTACAGTGGGATAGAGAAGGTTCGCAGCTTTACTGCACAGGTTTCTCTCTTTTGCAGCAGGTGTGATGGCTGCGGTATGGGACTTACAGGAGAAACCACATCCGTTCTGCGGGGGTCACTGTGCTCTCTCTGCCGGCCCTCCCAGCTTCCTACAGAGCTCCAGGAATTAGTTTTATGAGCAACAGAGTGGCCAAAGTCAGGCCAGGCGGCCACTCGGGGTTACACGGTCTCACACTCTTCCTGCTGTTGGTGAGATTTAGAAGCCTTAGTATTAACTTAGCATGCCTGGACGTGAGCTGTGCATTAACCTTAACTCTCGGCTCTGTTGCTATAAATCTTCCTAAGGAGTGTCTGTTCCTAATGTGTGTCTTCCCGATTCTATTCGCTGTAAGATAGTACCTGCCTATCACCCAGTTTTGAGTGGTGTGGCTGAGAGAGCATGACTGGGGGACCAAGGTAAATGGTCTGCAGAGAGTTCCCCTTGTTCGATTGTATGTGGCAGAATGGTGGGCTCATGGCGGGGGGAGAGAAGGTGCCTTACATTGCTCAAAAGATAAAATCGATGTAAAGGATTTCAAGAGATGTCTCAAATTGGCTGTAGATTACATGGATTTTTAAAATAACAGGTCACTGGTGGTTTATGTGAGGAATGAGCTGCGGTTATGACGCAGGAGAATGTTAGTGTGTTCTAGAAATATTATTGCAAAGTGAACACACAGGGTTTCCCGAGGCAGATCTAGGTGAGTCTGCTTAGCTGTACCCCCCACCCTTGATTCTCCCCACGCGAGAGCGGTGACTTCTACTCTAGCGAGAAGCACTGTGCCCTTAAGCCAGGCACGGAGTCCTACCAGAGTAAGGCAATTGTGTTAATGCCTCAGTGGATGAGCCTGCGGTGGCTTCTGCCTCGATCGGGCCTGGTCGTCCCCACAGGGTGTGAGGCGCCCCCCAAGGGTGGCAGACAGGTGGCAGACGGGCACGGACACCCTTGGCCAAAAGGCAAAGAAGAATTTTCTAGTTTGATTCCCCGTTGAGAGCAATGCCCCTTCTTAACGAGGGGGACCAGCTCCTTGAGCTGTTTCCAGGTCGCACCGGGGACCCGTGTCAAGCTACCCGCCACCCCCCTCCCGCCCCCCCCCGGGCAGGGGCAGGAGGGGGAAGACAGGCATCCTCTTCATGGGCGATGGCGGGGGGAGTGGCCCTGCTCACCTGACCTCCCACACAGGTGCAGGAGGGGCTGGTGCTGTCACTGGGTGCGCCCCATGGGGCTGGCGGGAAGTGCCCCTCAGAGGAGCCCTCGTTCGAGGGGCTTTCTCGGAACAATTCCTGTTTCTGGAACTCTCCCCACTTTATACTCTTTCCTCTGAAGCAGGACAGCTTCGGGGCAGTTAAGAGTGGGGGTGGGGAGAGACCTGTGGAGAGACTCTTACCATTTCTACGGGTTCTAAGGTTCCTAAAGCTAACAGGAGCTCTGGGGAGGGGGCTCTTCCCTCTTGGGATACGTTCCCTCCGATGGGAGGCCGAGCTCTCCATCAACCAGTCAGCCAAGCCTGTCACCAAACATCTAATCCTTCCACCAAAAGGAAAACCAGTGACATTTGTCCCTGTACATGCTGTGAATGGACGCAGCGGGATGGGAGTGAGGACAAGCTGGGCAAGTGAATGCATCCAAATTAATCGTGTGTTGCTTTTATTTCTAGTTCACCTGAGAGCCAACCTTATCCATGACCTCCAGGCTCACTGGCGTCCTTGGGAAGAGCCGGCACACCGCCACGTCCAGGTTCCCCGGGCTTTCTGGGACATCTTGGACGCACAGGCGGGATGGGTCTCCCATGCGCCCAGTCGCTCGGGAAGCGCCGCCGAGGGGGCAGTGTCCACCCCCCAACACACACAGAGGGAGGGCAGAGTCTACTCCGCGCCCACACTCTCCCCTGAGCGGGGACGGCGCTCTCACACAGACACTGACACATCCAGGGCAGCGAGAACGGCCGTGACAGACCAGGACACTGAGCTGTCCGCAGGGGGAAAAGAATACGAAGTCTTTGTGCAAAAGCACAGAGTGAGAAACCGACCCCCGTGTGCCGAGGGGACGGGCGCTCGGCCCTCACCCTCACCACCCTCACCTGCTGGCTGTCCCGTCGGGAGCCCACGAGATTACCGGTGGTGAATGCACTTCGTGGGGGAGGGAGGGGAGACCCCGAAGAAGACAACGTGAAAAATTCACGTGCACTTAGCGTAACGCCCTTGGTCGGTTACAAAGTTTAACGAGTGCGTACAAAGGAAGAAATATATGTGAAGCAAAAGTTCATCACAAAACCAAACAGGCATCCGTGACACTCACCAGAAGGCGATCACCATTAGACACATCAACATAATGCGCAGACACGCGGCTCACGCAGAAGACGTGGCAGGACTGCCCCAGAGCACGGCCACCTGCCCTAATGCAGATCTCGCCCACTGAAACCACGGGACACTGGACACTCAGGGTTCGTGGACAACGGGGTCCACGGTAAACTGCCCGCAGCCGAGCTGGGGAAGCCGCTGATCCAGAATTGACCAGAGTAGGAACACTTCATAAAGATACTCCTGGGGGAAATCTCAAAAAGTATTTGTTTGAAATACACCTGCCACATTGTCTGTTCTCTAGAAAGAGCTGTGGCCAAATATCCGGGCGAACTGAAGCACCGGACGGACGGCCGGATCACGGCCACACGGCCTCGCACGGATATTCAACTTGGTTTCATGTGCGGGGCTTCACTCCTGGGAGCAGAACTGTCTGCTGAGAGGGAGCATGCAGGTCCCCAGGTCCCGGACTCGGGGGTCAGGGGCCGCACGGCGGGGGGGCCTCCACAGGCTTCCTGCCATGTCCCTCCTCTGCCTCTGAACGCTACACTCCCCGCAGGATCACAGAACATAGCTACAGAGTTGGGATATTATGTTAACGAAGAAGCATTAAGTGATGGCAGAACTAAATGTTAAGTGAAGTTAAAGTGGGGAAAAAAACCGGGAAACAGAGCGTGGTGATTAATTTACAAGACTGCTCACACCCCATAGCGGTAGACGGCAAAGGATTTTCATCCCGTACGATCAAAATTAGAGGCACAGAAATAACAAGAGTGCTGAGCGACGGGATGCTGAGCAGCGCAGGTTACTACTCATGGAGCTCGGCCGTGAAGTCAGGACAGAATGGTACAATCATCAGTGTGGGACTAACTTAAAAAACTTTAAAATACCCTGGTCTGGAGAAATCTGAGAGGGGCATGTTCTTACTTGGGGAAGGCCCTGGGGGCACATCACTGTGTCCAGCTTAGTTACTTCCTAAAACCTCCCCCCTTGCAGATGAAAACGAACAAGGGCAGTTTCCAAAGTGATCACTCAGCTCAAGGCTTTGGCTGCCGCTGCGGAGGGGGTGAGGTCCGACAAGGGGAGCAGCAGGTCGGGGGTGGCCGCTCTGGAGAGCGCCTTCCACAAAGACCACATGCATTTTCTCCTTTGTTTTCCTAAAGGCCTGCCCATTGCCCGAGGCCCCACCCTCCAGGGAGCTGGGAAAGCTGTTCTTTGGGAGGCCACAACACAGCCCTTCTTTCCTCCTGCAACAAAAGAGCATGTTCTCAGTGCATATGCTCTTCCTTTAGGGCTCAGCAAAAGAACATGCCTCCTCCAGGAATTTATAATGCACTTTCCTTGAATGTCAACAGCCAGCCACACAAGGGAGGGTGGTGTCAGTGCATTCTGAGGATGGGGGGGCAGTGCCAACCCAGGGCCTGGAGCGCCACAGGGCCTCGGGGGGAGTGGGGGGCTGTGGAGGGGTCCCCGGACCAACACCCCCCTTCCCAGGGGCCATGCCTTCAGCCTTGCAGGATTCCACCAGGAAAAACCACTGCAGACAGACAAGCAGAATAACTGCTTCCCCCCAGCTTTACACCCCGGGCGGGGCAGCCGACCCTCCGGCCTGCGGGTGCTCTTTGGGATCCCGTGTACCTGAGACAACTGTCTCGGGAATGACAAATGGTGGAAACGCGAAATGGGCTTTCGGGGACTATAATCAGGCCTTTTGCTTCTCTTCTCTCAAACCTCAATCCAAAGACCTTTCTATAAGATGAGGGCTCTGCTGATTTACGACACACGGAGGAAAGCAAGGACAGAAACAAAGCCACAGAATCACCCGTCGTGTCCGCAACAGTAAATACCCCAGAATCCTGAGGCCCTCGTGGGCGTGCGCCTGGGCGGAGAGGTTTTAAGCTCACATCTCCAGTGTTTAAGAGCAAACAAAGAGTCCACAGTAAAACAGGGGTGCCGAACAGACACTGGTTTCAGCAGACGCTGCACAGGAACGCGTCCCAGGCCTGCGTTTGTGGGAAGCCGCTACGCGCCGACGAGTGCAAACTCTTAACGGATTTCTCTGGCATCAAAAGGCAAGGCTGTTCATTTTTTAAATCTTCTTTATTCAACATTCAGTAGTGAACAGAACTGATACTTCAAAAATTCTAAAGCAATTGTTTAAACATGGTTTTCATTTTTAAAAATCCTGTGAAAGTACTCTGATTTCTCTGGATCCTTGATAATCGGGCAACACTACTTTGCAAAGTTAATGCCTACTTCCGAGATGAATCTCTTCTTTGAAAGTATTAAAGAGTCTAAGAGCCTTAAAGCAACAATGGTTGTAATTCTACACAGAGGAGAACAAACGCGATGCACGTACGCGCGTACGTGTATATCCATTCTGAAATAAAGTCACAATGATATCAATGCATTCACAATTTTAATTGAGACCACTACCACTGAAATGGAGCTTGTTTTATAATATATGCTATACAGCGATTTAATCTTTTCTGCACAGTGTAAATATATTTTTTCCTGTACCTTGAGTGAAGCAGAATAGCTTAAGCTTTCAAACTGGCGATGCTGCCTGCCTACTGGGGGCTTAGAATAACGGCAAGACCCAACCTGGCAGCCAGAGGCTGGTGTGGTTTCATAGCAGGGCCCAAAAAGCACCTCGGGCTGGAATCAGCATTGGAAATAGTTCAGACGACCGCCATTTTGGGGTGACGCAAGACTGCCCCACAGTTAAAGCAACGGTCTGCAAAGACGGACACTGAAAGGAGCAAGCAGAAGGTGGACCCTGTTAGCACTGAAGTCACGGCAAGTGTTAGTCACCAGAAGTCACGGCAAGTGTCATGTGAGAGATGTTGGCACCTGGGGGCAGATGCGAGAGACATATTAGCAGCACCTGAGCCTCCAGCGCCCAAACTGCCTTCCCGTTTACTGTTCAACGATTTCACAATCCTCAGTAATTAAAAAAATTGTAGTCAGAGACGAAAGAAACTCCTTTAAAATTGCAAGTCAGGGCCCCTGCTCCACACTTCACTCAAAAGAATCTTTACATTCCCAAGACTTTCAGGATCAGCAGGATGCACAGCCAGAGGAAAAGCTACATCATGTGTGTTTTGTGAGCGCAGCCAATAAACCCGGGTTTTCTTGAAAAGACCCTCTCCTTCCCAAAGGACCCAGCTAAGAGGCATAGGACATGCTATGTGTTTGCTACAGCAAAGCCGCTTGGGACTCAGCTCTCTGATGGACCGTCTCCATGGATGACCCAGTCACCATCCACTCCAGGAGCCGAGGCTGGGCACTGACACGATGGGAGCTTTTTCCCCTCCTGATACAATTTGTATCTACAGAACATTTACATAGTGAAACTTCACAGATTCTCTATTCGAATTAATGGAATAACAAAATAACACAGTTCTGATTCATAAGCACACGCAAGGATCCCTCCACCCCTTTCCCCTAAATAACTCAGATAAAAGACACAATTTGCTCAAGGCGAATTTAAATTTCGAGTTTGTTCAAAAGTCCTCAATCGCACGATTGTTGCAAGACCACGTCAAGCTAGCAGCACAGACTCCAAGGAAAATGAGCACAACCCAATGTCGACCCCAAAAGCGTGGACACAGAAGCAGAATCAGCCACAAAACCCGAGCACGAGACCCCGGACAATGCCCACGATGCCCACGCCATGCGCCCCAGGGATGCAGAGTTCAGAATGTTCTTGCATTCCTGAGCCACATCCTGATCGCATCCCCTGCGAGGAGAGGAAGGAAGGAGGCTGAGCTGTGTGGAAATGCAGCAAAAGCAGCAACCCAGCCCCCCTGCCACCCCCGCCCGCGGCCACGGCATGGCCAGCAAGGACAGCAGCAGGGCGGCAGGGGGGCTGCTCCAGGATCCCTGCTAGGGCTTAGCTCACCTGCTGACTTTCCTTCCTTTTCCTTGTCAACTAAAGTGGACACACGTTCTGCGTGCCCCTAGTTACTCCTCAGAGCTCACCTTGCCTGAGCCCCGCTTGGGCACACCCCTGTCACCGCCAAAGAAGCGCCCGAGGGAGTCAAGGATGCCCGTGTCTCTGTGCCTCGGGAGGAAGCCATGCCTGGCATGATCCATGGCGCTTGCTGAGGCCAGGTACTTGGATCCGTGCCTCTGGGAGGGTCTTTTCTGTGATGCCATCACATCCAGGCCCTCAGGACTGACTGCACTGTCCTCTTGGATGGTCTGGAGCTCGTCTGACTCCGAGGGCCTGTCTTTGAAGGTGTTGTCCTCTCTCCCCGGGGCATCTCGGGAAAAGAGGCGGATCAAGTGGGGGCGGCCCCCGGGGTCAGCTGGGTTGGCGTCCTGCCAGGCATTCTTTGGGTCCGCTGTGCGCTTGGAGTCTGTCACCGCTGTGTCCTGAGAGGGGGTCCCATTGTTCTCCTCCACATCTGCCTCCCCTGCAAACAACAGTGAGACATGAACACGGGCCGTGCAAAGCAGAGCGAGGGACAATGCCGCTTTCTTCCAGGGCGAGGGACCTGCTTGTCTCCTACCAAAGCCACAGAATGTGCGCGGGGCCGGCAAGCTACGTGGCAGCCCCAGACGGCTTCTGGCAGGACCCAATCTGCCCTGAGTGTCCTACTGGCAGGTCTTGTCTCAGGGGCCCCTACTCGAGGTCTGGCCCCCTAGGCCAAGCGCACCCCGGCTTCCCGCTGAAGCGGCCGGCGCGGCCGCGGCAGTCACCCCTGGGTGCTGCCATGGTTGTGCGTGGACAGGCCGGGACTGTGGGACATTCAATCCTTAAAACTTCACTGGTGCATAAGTTAAACGTGCTGGGAGCAATGATGTGACCAAAGGTATTTTTAGTGTTCTTGATGAAAGTGGAACTTCCCACGTCTTTTTGTAATGCATGCCCTAAAGAAACGGGGCATTTAGAATTCTTTAATTTCCAGATTCCACAAGAGGCTTCTTGCACTAGAGAACTGCTTATTCAGGACATTTTCATGTGGCTCCTCTTCTATAAGCAGCCACAGTGATAAAGTTTGAAGTGGGAATGTTCTATGTGCTCTACCACCATCGCATAGCTCTTACATACATACAAAAAATACAGCATTCCCTTCCAGAATGGCAATACACCAATTTTGCTCTCAAGTTGCAAGTTAGGTTTAAGTGCATGTCCACTCCACTTCACCCTTAGTTACTTATTTAGAGAAAATGTGGATTTACTCACACTTACCTGTAATACCATCCATCCATCCATCTCTCCACCCAACTACCCACCAATCTGTTCACTGACATTTACCCAACAGCAGCACCCACCTATCCATTTCCATTAATCTGCTTAGCCACCTACCTACCTAGCCACCCACAGATCTGTCTACCCAGCTACCCCTCCACCCAGTCACCCATGCATGCCTCCACCCACCCAMCCAMCCATCCACCCAACCATCCAYCCAMCCAWCCAYCCACCCAGCCAGTCACCCAACCACCCAGCCACCATCCCAAAATTCCATCCACCCACCCAGCCAGCTACCTACCCAACCAGCCACCCAAACACCCAGCCACTCAGCTACCCAGCGACCCAACCATCCATCCTACTTACCCACCCACGCAGCCAGCCTCCCAACCACCCAGCCACCCAGCCACTCAGCCACCCAGCCACCCAACCACCCAGCCACCCACCCAAACATCCATCCGCCCAACCATCCATCCACCCACCCACCTGGCCACTCATCCATTATTGACTGAGCACCTAACAAGTGTAATGTACTGAGCTAGATGTTTGTGCTGCAGTAATGAACAAGATGTGGTCCTTGTCTCATGAACACTGATGGAAATGAATGTTATGAAATGAAGCGTCCCCCAAAGTGGCAGGTCCCCATCCTAAACCCCAGTCCCTGTGAATGTGAACTTATTTGGAAATAGGGTGTTTTGTAGATACTCTGAGAAATGAACTGAGGGTTCTAGAGGGGAGGGGGGTGGGGGGATGGGTTAGCCTGGTGATGAGTACTAAAGAGGGCACGTTCTGCGTGGAGCACTGGGTGTTATACGCAAACAGTGAATCATGGAACACTACATCGAAAACTAATGATGTAATGTATGGTGACTAACATAAGATAATAATAAAAAAAATAACAAAGTAAGATGAGATTGTGCTGTAAGAGGGTGGGCCTAACCAAGTGACCGGTGTCCTTATAAAAAGAGGGGGCTTTGGACAGAGACAGAAACACACAGGGCAGAGGCCGCGTGATGGTGGCAGGGACTGGAGAGACCCGGGGACACCAGAAGGTAAGAGACATGGATCGTCCCTGAGAGCCGGCTGACGCCCCGGTTCCAGATTCCCAGCCTCCAGAATGTGAGAGAGGAACTTCCTGTTGTTGTAAATCACGCGGTTGGTGGTTATTTGTTGCTGCAGCCACAGGACAAAAACACGATGTGTAATTTCCTCTCAGCCTGTGCTAGTTAAGACAGCAGAGCAGGGTAGGGTGAGGGGCTTCAGGGAGGCCCCGTGAGGGATGGGGTGAGGGGTCCAGGGGCACACTGGGGCGGGCTGGGGGTGCCTCTGCAGAGGGGCGGGCGCCCAGCAGAAAGGCCTGGAGCTGGAGGGACTGGGGAGAGGAGCAGCTGAGCGGGAGGCCCAGGCGCCTGGTCAAGACTGCATAGGCCTCAGGGGCCAGGAGAGGCCCCCGAGGGACCAGAGACCGCTGTGGGATGTGGACAGGACCAGACTTCCAGGCAGAAGGTGGCTGGGCCTGCAGGGGGGCACAGGTGGGCGGGACTGCTGGCCACGGGAGAGATGAAGGGGAGGCCACGGAGGGCCCCTGCGGGGCCGGGAGGGGCACAGCGGAGGCAGCGGCCCCTTCCTTCCATTACACGTATTCTCGGAAGTGTGTGCATCTAGAACACACACTTTCACTAACACATCAGTCAGAAAAGGCAGATGATTCCACGCTCTTTCAACAAAATCACCTGGGTCAGGAGATGGTCCCATGAATGACACACTCTGACAGGCAGACACTACCTTCACCTGTACCTCCAAAGAAGGGCACGCCACCCCAACATATGTCCTCAGTGTTCGCCAGGGACAAAGTTCAAGGCGGACACCTGGTACCCGGATCACCGTGACCTCATTCCAGCCCCCACGAGACAGCACGCAGTTGTGAGGTGCCTTAGAAATACGTCACTTAGAGCGTGGCCCATCTTCCCCAACCACTGATGAAATCCAAACCCATAAGAACACAGTTATTTGCGCTGCATCTTCCTAAGGCCTCACTGCCTCGTAGTGACAGGAAAATACCACGGCCGGCATCAAGCTGTAGCTTTTTGCAGGGACGCACTGATAATTTATAGGTTGCCACAGAAATGGCGTCTGAATTTCTAGCCGTGCTTTATAATCTGTGGCTGATATAAATTAATGCAAATGTGGAAGAGAAACAAAAACTATATTGTACATGATTAAACGCATTAACAAAACACAAGCGCATCTGAATACTAATATTTGTACAACAGTTGGGCTTTGTGTCCCTGAATAGGGCTGTTTGTGAGGCACAGACAAGGGCATTCGTGTCCCGAACGCAGCTTCTCTGAGCACAAGGGCAAGGGCAGCGGTCGAAATCTGCGGATGTGCAGCATTTTTGGTCGGGACGAATGCAGTTTTAATTTGTCAAATAATATCAGCTTTCATCAAATTAAAGCCCGATGCAGAGTGTTTATTGAGACTATAACTATGGAGCATAGCATTTAGTGCACAATTTGTGAGGCTTGGGTCGGATTCTGCCAGAACACACACTTAAAATGCTCTAGTGTTGTTCAAATTCTACAGGAGTTTGCCAATAAAACTTAAAAAAAAAAAAAAAAAGCCCACCTCAATCCGACCTCCAGAAAACTGGTGGGAAATGTACTGGACTTCTGCAAGTAATGCTGTTAAAATCCCAGGAGGGCTTTCCGGAGCATCCCTGAGGAACAGAGCCGTCACTCACTCGAGAGGGGCTTCTACAGCAGGGACGCCCACCCTGCGGGCGGCTGACACTGGGGCAGCGTGCACACCGCTAAAGAAGCTCGCAGAGGCCGGGCCCTGAGCGAGGCTCCCGCCGAAGGTCACCGTGGTCCTACCGCAGCCTGTGAGTCTGGCTCCTTCCGCCCACGCAGCCCCCCGGCAGGCAGCTGTCCCAAATCCTGCGGCTTCCCCCCAAATTATTTCTCACTTGACTGACTACAACCACCTGTTTTCTTGTTCTTTTCTTTTCTTTCTTTTTTGCCACGTTATGCAGGGGTTTCGCCACGTGGTTGTCGCTGGTCCACAGGCTTCGGCCTCTCGTGGGATTCCATTCACCCACAGTGGCTGGAAGCACCTGCACAAGGCCTCACAGGCCATGGCCCTCGTGCAGGCCCCCAGGGGCTCCCCAGCGCCATGGGCACCAAGGAGAGGCTCGCCCGCCCGTTCACACTTCAACATGTCCCCGCACGGGTGCCCGACTCATGTCCTCAGGCCTCTGCTGTCCTGTCTCCCTGTGCCACGTCCTGACCGCCCGGAGGCCTGCGCTGGGCACCTGGCCGGGAAAGCAGCTCCACTGGTCAGGGCCGCTCAGCAGCTGAGGGTGGCTGCCCCCCGATCCTGAGAAGTGTGTCGGGTTTGCCAGCTCCTCTCCAGCCCGGCGGTGTGTCCCAGGGGCCCTGCCGAGGTCGGCCTCCATCTCATCCGGCGGGGAGCTACGTACGCACTAGGTGCCCAGCAAGACCGTCTGATCAGACACACTGATGTGTGCAGGGCCATTCCTCCAAAAGGACAGAACAGAAGCCAAATACCACCCCCTTCTTTGCTAGAAGACTTAGCTGTTGCCACTGCAGCTGTTAAATTGCTTTCTGTATTCTTAAGTGAAGCTTTCCCTTCGGTCCTGAAAGGGTTCTACACTAGAGTCTAAGGAGCTCTGGCTTAGAAATGAATTTTAGTGGTATAATCTAATTCTTTCTGGCCATGCAGAGGTTTTGTAATATTCTAAATTTAATCAGTCGGCTTGGCTCTAGGGTAGCAGAATAAAGAATTTAGTCTCCCTGCTCTAGTCTCTCATAAACTCCAAATCCGAGTTCCTGTAGTTAAGCCTGGGTGCCCGAAATGACCATGACTCGTTGAGGGGACTGACCTGACAAGCCATTTCGTCCACTTTGCTCTGTGGTCCGCTGGAGAGCACCTGACCACGTGGGGGGTGCCCGACCGCATGGGGGGGGCGCCTGACCGCGTGGAGGGCACCTTACCGTGTGGGGGGCACCTGACCGTGTGGGGGGCACCTGACCGCGTGGGGGGCAGAGAAACTCCCAATGCTGCAAAGCCATGGACAGCAATGCCCAGAGTCAGGGCCAACGAGGGCAGAGGTCTGCAGGGCAGCAGAGAAGGGCCCGGGAGACTAGCTTCAACCCCTCTAACTAGCTGACGGCCTCGGGGAGGTCACTGAACAGAGTGTCTGCTTACGGATGGGGAGACCCAGCGCCGTTCTTGCCTAAACGGACCTGAAGGTCCGTTTCAGCAGCACGTGCCCAGCTTCCACCCAGTGCCCCAGCTCCCACACACGCAGCTGGCCACCGAGAGCCCTGGAAAAAGGGAGGCCTTTGCCGCCTGTGCACACTGTTCCAGATGCATTATCGACAGCCCTATAAGCAGGTAGTTTCCTCTCTTCATATGAGGAAACTGAGAACATAGGAAAGTTAAAATAGGAACCGACGGGGGAGGTGATGTTAATCCAGGTCTGCGATCGGCACGCTGCAGGTCTGGGGGCCTCGCACCCGCACTTCTCCTACCCCAACTGGCTTTACCTGCAATGAGGCGTTTGCCTCAAATGGGAAAATTTCACTGCAGATAATTGGGGGCTACGCCATGTGTGGGTCACAGCTGCTTAACAGAGAGGGACTGACGAGGAGAGGCGGGGGGCCTTTGCAGAAAGCCACCAGCCCCGAGCGAAGAGCTCAGCCAGGGCCCCCACCTGCAAACAGGAGGCCCAGATGCTCCCAGCGGGCTCTGCAGGCACGGGAGGGGGCTGTCTCCCTGCACATGCCCCTGCTCACCCGTACCAGCCGTGGGCTCTCCTTGTCAGAATATGTTCATGAGTGTTCAACACCAGAACAAGCTGAGTTCAGGAATCCGGATTCACCAGTCTGCAGATTTTTCACCCAAGGAGCTAGGATTCTTCCTGGTTCAAAAACACGGGTCCCCAGCTTATTACTGTCCAAGCTACCTCCCTGTGGCAGGCCTCATACATGGTGGATCACGGCCTCCGAGGCCCCAGAGGAGCCTGCCCAGAATCACTGCTTCCAGATCTTGTCTAGGGCTCACAGGATAGACGACTGCCTGAGGAAACGGTAGGACCCCTCAAGCTAAAACACGAGCAGCTAGGAGCAAGTGTCCCAGATGCCCAGGCACCACCAGAAGGCTCATGACCGGCTCCTGGCACCTTCCTGCCTCTCCCCCCTTGGGTCATGCACCTTGTGGCCCTGCTCACGATGTCCTGTGGTCCCCCTGGAGCAGGGACCCCGAGGTCGCGGGGAGCCTGCATGGAGAAAGTTCTAAATGGGGCTGCCAGGCCCCCCCCTGGGCTGGAGAGGGCATTCACTCAAGTGACGGGGACGCTGGTGCTGGGACACCCGGGGACTTTCATCTAAATACACAACGGCAGAACTCAGAGGAACCGCATGCGCTGTTGCCCTGATACACTCAACGGTCTTCTCCTGAGTGATCTGCAGCCTGCATCCCTAGCTGCCAGTCCTTTTAGGAAGCATTATCCAAAAATAAGTCCATAGATCCAAATGCACCAGCGTGTCCTATTTTTCATAACCACTCAGATTAATCCTGAGTTTCTAACTCAAAGCAGCACCATGACATAGATCAAAGGGACTATCATTATGGAATGAATCCACAAAATGGTGGAAATCTTCAATTATCTGGTCTTTGATTTGTTGTTTGTAAACTCACGCTTTAACTTTTACTTTTTTTCCCCATATTTTTTCATCTCGTGGTATCTTCAAGATCACTGAGACGACTGAAGCCATCGTATAATCCGAATACCACAAGTGACCTTAACTCAGGCCCTCTGTTACAGGGACGAGCTGACAGGGCCAAGCAAGGGCGTGCACACCCAAGTTCACGTCCTTCAGAGCGGGCGAGCTGCAGTCACATGCCGTTCTTCAGAGTCAAGAAGACCTTGAGATACAGAGATGTGGCTGCAAAGAGCTAAAGAAAAGTCACCTAATACCTCAGACCTTTGCAGAAGAGCTCCCACTTCCAAATAACCGGCAGAAGGGGTGCTGCCTCTTGCAGCCCAGGGAGAGCCATCGAGAAGCCCAGGATTCTGCACTGAAATAAGACAACATTAACTCTCCTCCAGAGGTCTTCCTAAATTCCGTTTGCCTCTGTCGGCAGGCAGATGGTGTGGATCCACTGTTTCAGGATTTTTATGGAAGGCAGCTTTGCAGATGAGCACATAACCCCCCCAGAGCACGCCTGCCCGCCTTCCAGCACCTCAAGTCTGGGGAGCCAGTCCTCCCTGAGCCCGCCCATCAATCGCCGCTCAGAACACCAGCTCCTTCGGCAAGAACATGCTCCAATCCCCCCACGCAGAGATTCCGGGAGAGCTGAAGAAAGGGGAAGCAGAGCTTGTTACCTTTGTTTAGACCCGAGGCTGGGCCAGATTCTCATTTTCACTGAAGGTATGAAATTAGTCATCTACCATCGGAACAAAATTTCCAGCTTGCTTTTCCGTAAAGGAGGTGTTTTGTGTTGTTGCTTGTTTTTAACTTTTTTGCCTTGTCACTCTGGGCCTGAAGGTGCAGGACCTCCGCAGTGGGGGCCGGGGCCCCAGAGGGCCCCACCACCAGAGTCTAGATTACAGACTCTCCTGGGAGTCTTCAGGAGGACTGATTAAGATAAAAGCATCCTGACAGAAAAGAAGCATAATTAAAGTTCCTCGAACCTGCTATAACCAAGTGCAGAAATAAAAACCAGCCAGTGTGCAAAGGGAGTGCGATTCTGAATGGTGGGGTGTGCTCCACAGACGACACCGGGAATAACAGCTGTGGGCCTGGCCCGCCCCGCCTCGCCCCTGACCACCTCCGAGCAGGACCAGCTGCCTTCCTGGGAGCACTGCCACTGGGGAGCCCCTGCTTCCTCACCGAAGGCCTGGAACCAGGAGATGTGGGTGTTGAGGGGGGGACTGTGGAGGTGGAGGCAAAGACCCGGCCTCCATCTCTGGCCAGAAGGACCCCTCTTTCTAAGTGAGGTTTTTAACACTGGGCATGCAGATGGGTTATCTGACATAACCCACTGATATGAGAAAGCCCCAGAAGAAGCATCTTGCCAGGTCTGTGTGTGGGACCATCAGCCACTGCCTACCACGGAGGGGGCCAGAGGCACTGTGCTGGACACCCAACGTGTGGTTCTGCCGGGCTCCGATTCAACTCGAGTCGAGCGCCCCCATGGAAAAGCCAGGGGCCGGCAGCAGGAAGCGGCCTGTGGGCTCTGTAGTAGGGAAAGCCACCTGGGAACCAGTGTCTCTGCCCAAGGCCCAGCTCCTGTCCAGGAGATGGGAGATGCGGGGGGCCCCTTTCCGGTGAGGGGCTGCCTTCTGTCGAACTGCCCCACGCCAGGCTTGGACTGAACCTTACTCTAAAAAGACAGTGACACGGGCACCTGGGTGGCTCAGTCGGTGAAGCGTCTGCCTTTGGCTCAGATCATGATCCCGGGGTCCTGGGATCGAGTCCTGCGTCGGGCTCCCGGCTCAGTGGGGAGCCTGCTTCTTCCTCTGCCCCTCCCCCCTGCTCATGCTCTCTCTCTCTCTCTCTCGAATAAATACAAAAAATCTTAAAAAAAAATAAATAAAGAGACAGTGACAAGCATGCTGTCCAGTGGAGTAAAGGGCGAGGCTGGAGCCCATGCTAAGTGCGCATGACCATGCTTTGGTGGACCGTCGGTTTAAGGAGAAGGGGCACTGGGAGAACCTGTGCGCCTCTGACCTGGCCGGCCAGGCCCCTCTCTGCAGAGGAGCCAGGGAGAGGCGGGGCTTGGGCTTGGGCGGGCGGAGCCGTGGTATTTGTGAGTGTGGGCCAGAGCTGAAGAGGACCCTCCTTGTTTGTGGAATACTTCTGTCCCTGGCTCGCTGTGCTTGGGGTCACCAGGGAGGGGGAAGGAAACAAAAAGGCCCATGGTTGTGGCCCGTGGATTTGCTATGGCAGAAATTCTGCATCTATGAGAGGCATGCAGCCGCCCTCCAGGCTACCCGCAAGATTTCTTTAAAACTTTTCCACAAACGAATCTTATCAACCCACCCATCTCAACACGAATGCCTCCTTTGTGTACCCAGAACATATAGTTTTTATTTGCTCTAAATAGCTCAGCCCTCGAGCCCTCCCACAGCAGGAATGGGGTCACAGGGGAGGCAGCCCGTGAGGGTCGGGCCGGGCTCCACTCCGAGTCCGTGCCTTGTAGGGCCCGAGTTTCTTCATCTGACGATGTGGGTGCTAGCTTCCCAAACACAGCTGGTGTCAAGATGTGAGATTAAGAAAAAAAGCCCAATATACACATAGGTTCTGTGCCATGAGCAGCCTCTGTTGGTTCTCACCATAACTCTGCACCTGCCATGAACAGGCTCAGAGGGGCTACGAGACATCCCCCAAGGAAGTGGCATCACAGGGACACTGCGTTGCTTTTCAGTGAGGAGTAAATAACCTAAAACAAAAGTATACCTGCCTCTACATCCATTTTATCCAGTGGGGTTCAGTAAATGCTGGTAGAATTAAACTGAATTTGGACTGTGAGACCAAAGGTCGGCTGAAGTCAAATCCAGCTGACTTTGGTCCTTGGTCTTACCACCTACTCTGTGACCTTGAGCATGTGAGTTCATCTCTTCAAGTCCTGAGTGCCTCAGCTGCAGAATGGGGTGAACTATTGGAGCTCACTCACAGTATTGCTCTGACAAGTCCTTGAGGTGCACGTAATAAAGTGTCTTAGCACTGGTGCATGGTGACCAGCCATCAGTTAGGGCCTTTGTTACTCTAGCTGTTACAGTATTTTAAAAAATGACTCTGGGAATACCTTGTGCACAGTGTTAAGATTCTATACAGTTTCCACCCACCCACCCATCCATCTACCTGTCCACCCAATCCATCCACCCATTCATCCACCCATCTATCTACTCATCCACCCATCCACTCACTCATCCACCTACCCATCCACTCACCCATCCATGCATCCAACCACCTACCCAATCACCCATCTACCCATCCATGCATCCAACCATTCACCTACCCATCCATTCATCCATCTATCCATCCATCCATCTACCTACCCATCCACTCACCCATCCATYCATCCATCCATCCATCCATCCAACCATCCATCTACTCACCCATCCACACACCCATCCACWCACCCACCCATCCACCCATTTATCTATCCATCCATCCATCCATCCATCCATCCATCCATCCATCCATCCATCCACTCACCCATCCATGCATCCACCTACCCATCCAACCATCCATCCATCCATCCATCCATCCATCCATCCATCCATCCAACCACCCACCCACCCACCCATCCATCCATGCATCCACCTACCCACCCAATACTCACTTTATTCTTATGTTAGGCAGAATTCTAAGAATGGCCCCCAATAATTCTCACCCTTGTATAATCCTAAAAAAACTGTAAAAATGGTACGGTATCCCTTGTGATTATGTTATATACATAGAAACAGATTATCTGGGACTGTTTAGTCCAACCACAGTAGCCTTTTGAAGGCAGAGAGTTTCTCTAGCGGGTACCAGAAGCGGAGGTCAGAGAGACTCTCATGCAAGCATTAGAAGAGGGGGAGCAGCGCTGCAGGCTTCAGAGATGGAGGGTCTACGTGCAGAGTCCAGAGATGAGGCTCTAGTTGCTGAGGGTGACCCTGGATGACAGCCAGCAAAGAAATGGGGACCTGATCCCAATAACTACACAGAACTGAACTCCCCCAACAACCTGCATGAGCCAGGAAGTAGATGTCTCCCTGAGCCTCCAGAGAAGTGCCCGACCTGGCAGCTACCTTGACGTCAGCCTTGTGTGACGCTGAGCAGAGGACGTGCTACAGCCAGCCCGGACTTCTCGCCACAGAGCCAGGAGCTCCCAGGGGTGGTTTTCAGCTGCTAAGTGTGTGGTAACTGGGGACGCAGCAACAGAAAACGGAGACATGGCTGCTGTGGGTCCAGGGAATCAGTGGAGGTGAACAAAACAGAGTTCCTGCCCTCTTGGGCTTTCAGGTTAGGAGACAGGAATTAATCAATCTCACAGATAACTACACACTTTACGGGAAGGAAAGAATCTTGTCAGTGGGAGGGCGTCAGGGTCAGAGAAGCTTCCCTGCGGCTGTGGGTGAGCAAGGGTTTGCCAGACGCCGGGGGGCTGGGGGCCCCGGACACAGAAGACAGGAGCCACCAAAGCTGGAGGTGGGAGGGGGTCTGGACACAGAGGGGAACGTGGTCCCAGCAGGCCGAGCGTGAGCGTGCTGGGTTTTGAAGGTCGTGCAAATGTGTGCTTTGTTCTTTATTCTAAATGCATGAGAAGCCCCAGGAGTGCTTTTTAAACCAGGAAGCAACATAATCAAATGTATGTTCTCAGAAAGTCTCCCTGGTTCCACTGAGGAAAGAAACCAGTGCCAGGGACCAAC
The DNA here is from genome assembly GCF_003265705.2 of Callorhinus ursinus. Lineage (NCBI taxonomy): Eukaryota > Metazoa > Chordata > Mammalia > Carnivora > Otariidae > Callorhinus > Callorhinus ursinus. The sequence continues at coordinate 1,546,808 of NW_027397073.1, read as the reverse complement.
GGAGAGGTTGGGGGGTCCACCGGCCAAGGGACGATGGTGGCCCGGGCTGGGGTCAGGGTTTCGGAGCTGGAGCGAAGTGCAGATCCAGAGGTTTAGGGGATACAAATCTGGAATGGTTTTGGCAAAGCTCTGGGGATGGAAGAGGAGAGAGGGGTCATGACCAGCTTCCACAGCATCAGCATTACCTGGGAACTTGCCAGAAGTGCAAATTCCGGCCCTGTGATGTACCCGCTGGCTAGAAACTGGGGTGGGCCCAGCGGTCTGTGTGTTAAGCCCAGGGAAGCACCGTTCTAGCATGCGGACAAATGTCTGCCAAACAAAAAAAGCCCCTCCGAGGCTGGAACAGGGGCTCTCGATCCAGGCTGTACACCACGATAATCAGGGCACTTTCCAGCCTCTGGGCGCCCTGCCCCGCAGACCGAGTCCACACAAATCTCAGGGCAGGGTGAGGGTGCCTTGAGAGGTACTCCAGGGCCACCAAGGGGTCACATTCCCCACGGTTTTCCTGACAGGCCCAGGATCTCTGCGTCATTCCTGATCCACTGCCTTCAGGGAGGAGATGGGTCTCAATGAAGGAGCACCTGGGCTGTCCTCTACCCCAGGGAACGTCAGAACCAGCCTGTGCTGAAGCCCAGACTCCAGCCGGGCTGACGCTGAAGTGGGGCCCGGGCATCACGCTCAGATTCCTGCAGTGATTTTCATGTGTCACGTCGATAATACATCAACAGGAACTGCGGGAGGAAGTGCTGGGCCAATCCCTTCAAGCTTCCTGTAGGTCCCCTTCTCCCCCAGAGTTTGACACCCAAAATAAACAAGAAGGTAAGAAGCTGCAAGGTATCGAGAGCGACAACCACTCCAGCAAAAATTAAAGAAAAGTGGAAAGAGCCTCAGAATACAAAAGCAATGCAATGCACCCCGAGCGTCCCCTTTAAGCTTGTCTTGGTTTATCTTAACCCGAACCACAACTCGGACACCAGCTTTCCAGAGCTTCAAGCTCTGTGCGGCCCCCGTCAGAGGGATGATAACCTTTTCCCGAGAGACGCTGTCTGGCTCCTGGATCATGAGTGTCCACAGCCACAGGGAAGCAGCCCACCTCTCGAGCCCACCCACTGGCGCCGACCCTGTGTCCCAGTCACTCCCTTCGCTTTGACTCATTTCAGCCCTTTGTCCCTGCTGCGATCTGACTCGGTCTGAGACCCTCCAGCCGTGAGCTGAGACCTGCAGCAGTTTTTACTGTATGAGACGAAGAAGCTGTGACCTCATTTCTGACTTGTATGAAAATCACAAGCTCATCTGATGTGTTTTCACACCGAGACTCTTCACAGACGGCCACACTGCAGACGGTGTGGGGAGGCGACCAGGGCCACGAGCTCAGGCTGCCACCAGCCCGCCCTGCATGCGCTCGGAGCGGACAGCTCGGCACAGGCCTGCGTTCCAGGAGCTGCTCCGGGTCTCCTGGGGTGAGGAGCCCCTGCCCCGGCTCCGGGCGGTCTCAGAACCACCCCCACCCTCGGGACCTTGCTCCCCGTCCCCCCTGGGGACCCAGGAGAAACCCACAGCGTCTGGCTTCCTCTGTGGGATAGAAGAAGTGCCACGGAGGAAAGCTCAAGCACATGCCCCCAACAACCTGACCCCCCGCGGGATGCACACTTGCTCATTTGAGCAAACGTGTCCGAGGGGCACCTGCGGGGGCAGCGGTAGGGGTGAGTGGGCGCGCATCAGGCCAGAGCCGCAAGGCCCCGCACCCAGCCTTCGCCGAGACCGCCGCAAACGAGCACTGGGAGCGAGGCCGAGCCTGCGCAGAGCCCCAGCCACAGGGACTGTTAAGAAGGGACGAATATAGTGCGGAAGCAGAGGACACGTCTTTCCTCAGAGGCGAGGACGCAGGACGGCTGTGGCTGGGCAGCGGGGGCCTGCAGCTGAGGCCCCCCGCGCTGCGGGCAGCCGTCACAGGAGGTGGGCGGGAAGCTGGCGTCCCACCGTGAGGCGGCTTTGGAGCACGGCACCATCGGGCGCCGCCTCGACTGCCTTGCTGTGAGATTGTGGGAAAGACAGTCACCGGCCGGGAGACGTGGGTGCGGAGGGACAAGGGACTCCTGGGGCAAGGTGGGCATTGGGTGCAGTTTGGTGATGGCGCCTTTCTGCTGCTCCTGACTCCTGGACTCTCTCTGGTCCTCCTGTGTGTGTGTGCATGCACACGTGTGTACGTGTTTGTGCGTGTGCGCGCGTGCATGTACATGTAAATGCGCGCACACACGCATGTGTGTATGTGTAGGTGCACACGCACGTGTTCATATGTTCGTGCATGTGTGTGCATGTGTGCGTGCGCACATGTCTGCGCAGGTGTGTACATGTGCATGTGTACAAGTGTGAATGTGTGTGCACGTGTACATGTGCGTGTGCTTCCGTTTGTGTGTGTACGTGTGTGCATGTGAGTGTGCATGCGTGTGCACGTGTACGTGAGTGTGCATGTGCGTGCGTGCACGTGTGTGTGCATGTGTGCGTATGCAGGCACGTGGGGGCTGGGCGATAGGGCGGGAGGGGAGAGGGGGTGTGCCAGATTCTGTTTATACTTCCACGCTTGGTGCTAAAGGACTTCTGCCCAGTTGGAAAGTTAATGCCCTTATTCAAACAAAGGTTTGTTTCCTGTTATTAGTTTGGGGATGTTGGAGAATAGATTTGGGCAAACACTAGCTCTACAGAATCCCTCCTGTCTCCCATGCCCTCCAAGCCCCCGCCCCCGAGGCTCCGGCCCCTGCGTGTGTGCGTTCTCGTGCCCCCTCAGGAGCCCCTGGGGGCCCATCTCCCCTCGAAGGCACCACCTTCTCAGGGGGAAGCTGCCTGTCCTCCAGGCCTCCCTGCCTCTGGGGCTTGTGTGACCACCTTCCTCCCAGCTTTCTTTCCCTACTTCCAGACTCTTTCCCCTGGATCCTCAGGAGGAGGCTCATGTCCTCCGGTTATGGCCAGCACCCAGGCCGGCTGCTGGCCGCTGACCCCTGCCGTCCACATGGCACCCTCGGGCTCCGAGCACCCCACACCCTTGCTCATTTATCTGGTGGAGTAAACAGGAATATCATCTCTTGGGACAGACCGAAGGGTGAGGGAAAGGCAGAAGGGGCTCGCTTCGTATCAGGCGTTGTTTCCGACGACTGGCTCATCAAGAACCCGGATATCCTTCCCCGATGGTGCCCGGGCTTCAGGAGTGTTCCAGGTGTTGGAGAGACTGGCGAGTGGCACAGAGAGACTGCTGGAGGGGCTATTTTTATAAAATTCTCCAGCACTGCTCCCAACGGCCCTGGCTGAGGGTCAGTCAGCAGGATGGGGGAGTGCGTTCTGGTGGGCTCTGCAGGAGGGATGCAGAAATGAGTTAAGAACAGACCCTCCGGGGGGAGGTGACCGGTTTTGTGACTGCCGCAAGGGATGACACCTCACCTTTCCTGGAGGAGCGCCTGTCCTCTCTGAGGGGGCTGCTCCGTGCACCCGAGGTACCTGGGGGCCACACTGATGCCCAACAAGAGAAGGCACATGCCAGGCACTGGTGAAAGACGGGATGTGGCCCCATGGGAGGGGCGGGGAGAGGGGGCCACCAAACTGGCCTCCCGAGTCAGGGCATGTTAACCAGTTACACAGAAAGACATGACTTTGAAATAAAAAACACTGTTGCATTTGCGGGTTATTTCCAGACAAAGTCAAAGTCACAGCAGGGAGTCATAAAGTAATCAATGCAAATTAAATGTTCAAAACCCTCACGTAAATGATAGCCTCGGTAGGCAACCAGGGTCCATAATCGAACCCAGTTACCACTGTTAGAAGACCAGCCGGCAGATCACCCAACAGACCAATACGTGGAAGGATTCTGCATATTATCTGCACAGAAACTAAGAGTTTGTGTCAGAAATCTTAGATTAAAGGAAATAGGAACATCAGCTCAGTTTAAAGGAAAGAGGCAAGTAACAGAGCAGGAGGGTAAATTCCAAAACACCAGCTCAGAAGCACGAGAGAGGCGGCCTGCCCAAGAACTGACGTGATGAGATGTGAAGCGTATGACCACTCGGCGGGTCACTTCATAACTAGTCCTGGGAATCAGGCAAACGTAAGGTCCGAGACCTGTGACTGTGCTGGTTCCGCTCCGCCTTAATGTCTCACCTCCCCAGGGCGTGGAAGGGGGCAGCTGCTATGTAAGGACGCACGCGGGCAAGCGTGCATCCGTGCTAATGAGCGCACGGACACACGGCCACACGAGCACACGTATGTACGCCACTTGCTTCATGAAGGAGTTATTCACCAGTTAATTCATGGGATGGGTGCTACTGCTAGCTTTTCATGTAATATTTTTAAGGTACAAGAATCTTATGACTGGCTCATAGGCAGACTTTTTCGCTTCTATTCTGTACCGAGCAAAAATCCACATGGTTTCACTGAGTTAGCAAAGCATTCACATCATCAATGATGCAAAAGGTGTTGGCAAACTTTGCCCACGACCCAATCTGGCCCATCTCCTGTTTTTGTACAGCCTGCAAGCTAAGAATGTTTTTTACCTTCTTAAATAGTTTGAAAAGAAAAAAAACAGTATTTCATGACACATGGAAAGGATACAAAATTCAAATTTCAGTGTCCATAAATAAAGCTTTGACGGAACACAGCCATGCTCATTTACTGGCAAAATCATCTGTGGCTGCTTCTAGGCTCCAAAGATAGAGTTGAGTAAGCACCAAAGAGACCATATGGCCCTCAGAGCCTGAAATATTTACTATCAGCCCCCTTTACAGAGGGTTTGTTGACCTCTGTGAGCTATCATCCCATTTTCAGCTCTAAGAACAGGCACTATGAGTTGTGCGGCCTTCAGAGGATACAAAACTGATAGCTGAACACCACATAACTTTAGGAGAGGCCAGTGTGCTGTGGGCCCAGAGCATAAGAGTTTGCTTAACTCCTTTTGTGCTCCCAGAGGTAAGGAGGTACGGCAAGGTATCCTTTGCTTTGGGCTTGAAGCTTTTGTGGCTTGACACAGAAGGCAGTTTTAAAAATGTAGTTGGTTTTAATGAATGAAATTAATGACAATTATTTTCAAACAAGAAGATGAATGGGTATGCTTGCCAAAAGGAAGTCAGCTCTCTGGAATCATCTATTTTTAATTCGTACCCCAGGGCCACTTGGGAATGTCCGCAAGGACCCCAGGGACAGAGAACAGCAACCCGAACTCAGAAGCGGAAGGTAAGGAAAGCAAGACCCGACCTGACTGGCCTGGGTGTCAGACAAAAGCTGATTCTTAGACCAAGAAAGGGCCCATCAGGTAAGAGCTGTGGGCCAAGGGTGGGCGGGAGGAAAAGGGTGGTGATCGCGTATCACCTGAGGGCAAAGGAGCAGAGGAGGGGAAGGGGGCACATGGCTGAGTCCGAGCACTTCGGCAGAGGAATCAACGTCTCGCGTGTGACACGTTCCCAAGCAGAACTTCGGAGTTAGGAGGATGCTCGTGGCATCTGCGCCTCACATGTCTGCCCCTGTACCTCCCTGCCCCTGTTCTCAGCACGGCGAATCCTCTCTGGTCACTGAGGAGCTTTCTGTACAAAATCACATGCAAATGATAAAATGCTAGCGACGTGTGAGTCTGCATCCAGCACGCCGTTCACGTGCGTGCTGTTCAGCCTAAAGAACCAAATGTCAGGGGCGCCTGGATGGAGCAGTGGTGGAGCGTCCGACTCGTGCTTTCGGCTCAGGTCTTGATCTCAGGGTCATTAGATCGAGCCCCACACCGCGCTCTGCGCTCAGTGCGGAGTCTGCTTGAGGTTCTCTCTCCCTTTGACCCTCCTTGGGCTCGTGCAATCTCTAAATAAATAAATAAAATCTTTTTTTTTTTTTTAAGGAACTTAATGTTATAATTTTCTTATCCTCCGTTTCTTCTTCCCTTTCAATTCTGAAAGTTGTTTGTTAACTATCAGCAGATACAAGAGTGCTTGTTTTAGAAGCATTACCGACAAAAGGGCTGCAGAAAGCCAGAGAGTAAGTAGCAGAACTTACATTCTCTATTTGAAACCAGTAAAAAGATGTGAAGTTTCTACTAATCACAGCACTATTTAAAAAACGGTCAAAACTGGAGCCATCTGATATGTAGATGAAGAAACACCCATTCGCAATAAAATGGAAATAACTATCAATTTCCATGATCTTTTTGGAAACTTTGCTCGTTGAATGCGTAAGTATCCAACCTTTTACCCGCGGCTATTCCCAATTAAAGGAAGGAGGGAGTAGATGTACAGAACGTGGCCTGCTTTCTCCTCCTTCCAGCCAAAGACATGTTCCAGAACCCATGTCCTTGGTCTTCCAAAAAGATCGGACACTTGGCATCTGACCGCCTCGCCGTGGGGTTTGCTGTGATGAGATGAAGAGGAAGCAAGAGCCCAGGATTTACCTGCTTTGATTGGCGCCCCTTCTCTTAGCTGAACCATTTCCAGTTTGACTCTCCCCCCCAGAAACAGTAATGCTATTTTGTAAGTATTCAGGGAATCCTTGTATCACTCCTTACACCTTTTAATATTTACTCTGTTTTGCAGGACAGGCATAATCCCTGGTTTACGGTGTAACGAATAATTGATACATTTACAGTTTGGTGAATGAGAGAGTTATTTTTAGGTCTTTTCTTGGGGACAGTTGCAGATCTGTTCTGCAGCACTTTCTGTCCCTGGAAGCCAAGGAACAATGGTGTCAAATGTCTGGCGCAGCAGAGATGGGGCTCTTCGCACAATGTGTGCTTTTCACCACCGGCCACCCGGCAGCCACAGAGTGCCTACACCGTGCCAACCTCGCTCGTACCAGCTCGTGCTACCTGCTGCTCGGGTTTCGGGATAAAAATAACTTGAAAACTCTCCAGGTTAAGAAATATGCAGTGAAATGCTCTAAAAAACTCAGGCAATAAAACATGATTATTCAGAGCAAGAAAAGGTGATGTGACACTAGATAAATGGCGAGAAAAAAGACATTCTAGGAGATTTATAAAAACGGCCTCAGGTGAACTCTCGTCAACTCACCTGCTGCTTTAACTATTCTTAGATATGTGCTATTTGAGTAAAGTGCATACTAATATAGTTTTGGGGGGTTTATTTTCTTTTTTGAAAATCATTTCAAGACCATTTATCACGATCCTATAGTCAGATAACCATTTCATTTCATAGGAAGGCAGCTATGCTCACCACTGTACCACCAACGCACCATTTAATTTCATAGGGTATCCAACCGAAGAAACCGAAAATATCCCGTCTGCACATCCAGTAGAAGTAGATACTTTTAAAGATTTATTTATGAAAATTCTATATCAACCATAATGGGTACTTGTGATAATCTATTTTTATGTTTTGTTACATGGACCTTGAACAAATTTCATAAGGAAATTATCATAAGTAGGAAGTCAGCATTTCCACATCAAGAAAATAAGCTCACATCTATATTCATACGTGGGTGTGTGTTACGAAGTTCTCCAAGGGAAATCAGTCCCCTTGAAGCTAACATAACGTTTTAAATCTTCATCACAGAGCCAATGTGGTGACATTTCCCACCAGTCTTGGGTAATCTCAGGGGTCCTGGTTACTGGTCCCTGAGCATCTAAGAGCATCTAACGGGTCCCCGGTTGTGAGATGCCATCTGCCAGGCGCTGTCACTGCCAGGTGTTGACCACCCAAGGCTGGCGTCACTCACAGCAGGACGGAGGTGGGCTGTGAAGTCCCCTCTGTCTGTACGTCCACGCAAGCCCAAACGTGGCGCATGCAGCGTCATCCTTAGAATTTATCGGAGACAAAGCTTTTAATCTCCCCAAATACTCTGTGCCTTGTAATGGACCGACAATTTCACGGTGTCGTGATGGGAGCGTGTTACTTTCCCCTCTGCGTGCCACGTGGGCCCAGCGCCGAGGGAGGAGGGATATGAAACGCATCGAAGCTGATCTGTTCACATCTGCCTCAAACACTGTCTTAACGGATGCCATTCATACCCCCAGGAGTTCACACCACAGCGACCTGCTCAGCTTTCAAGGCCTCCCTGTCTCGCCTCAGCCACTCCGCCTGACCTTCGCTGACCCGGACTCCCGCTACAGGCTCTGGCCCACCTGCGTCACGTGCAGCCCTGGCCTCGGTCTCTGTCTCTGGTCACCTACGCTCTCTCTCTCTTGGCCGTGCAAACCACCCTCACCAGGATGTGAATCCCCGCTCTGGATGCTGGTGGCCTGGGCTGATCTGCCCGCGGCAGCTGGGCTTGGTACGCCACCGGGTTCGTGTCCAAGCGACAGAGCGTTCAGGGCACTAACTCGATGACTCGGGGCAGGAAGCCTGTTCTGCTGCAGGACCCGGGGCCACGCAGACTGACCGGGGTGGCTGGTGAATGCAGCACAGAGGATAGGGAAGGACCCCAGGGTGGCACTGTGTGGCCCGAGGACAACGTGGGGAAATGTTTGGAAAGGTGAATTTGCAGAGCTGAGAACCGATCCTGCCGTCACAGCCCTCCTGCCTCCCCTCTGCAGGCCTGCGGCCCCCACTTCGGCAGCACCCCAGCAGCCTCAGCCTGGATGTGCCACCACCATACCCATTTCCCCCACGGCATGATCTCTCAGTCCCCACCGTGCTCGGGGCCCTTGGCGCTCACCCACCAACACACCAAGACCGCACTCCCAGCTCGGCCTGCAAAATTCTCGTGCGGTGGTTCTGCAAGGGGCAGAGAGACCCTGTCCTGCCCAACTCTGCCCTCGTCTCCCCGCTCCCTGCTGAGGCCCGCAAGCTCAGTTCAGAAGCCACCCCTGCCCCCGGCCTTACGGATCCTTCTCTCGGAGGCTAGCCCTGGGGTTCGAACAGTCCCAGAGAGCGTCTCGCCACAATGGTGTCCCCCCTGCACTGGCCTCCCGGTGGAGGCGCTCCACACTTACCTCTAAGGCACCCAGAAATTATCTGCTCTGGGAACAGACAAAATCACATCTGACAGGTTGGAAATCAAATTAAATTCAACTCGTAGCGGGGAAAAAAGCATTTGTTAAACAACAGCTATATGTTTTTTCTGTTCAAATAAATTTACTTCTAGGAAATGGACATGTCTGTCTCCCTAAAGACAATTCTTAGAATGGTGGTAGATTTCTGTGTTGTTGTATTGTGTGCACATGTGTGTGTACGGCGTGTGTGTGATGGAAGACTGCCCGTTATACGAGATACATCCAGATACACTGATAAATGGGTGTCTCTGATCTTCACGTACCACGATTGAGGCTTTCTCTTCTAAGTAATCAACTCACATGCCTGGAGTCAGTCCACTTCTTCCTTCCCATTGGAAAAGGAACATTACATCCTGGAGAACACTGATGACAAGGGGACCCAAAGTAGCCTGAGCACAGCGAATGGACAGGCCATGGCCCAGCCTCCATGAAAACGTGACAGCCCACCGAAGAGACAACCGATTGCTGACCTGGTCAGTGCCGGACTAAGCGGGTCATCGATGCGGGAGGCAGCCCCCAGCAGAGACATGTGCGTGACCGATGACCTCACAGAAACACCTGTGGCTCCACCGGCCTGGGATGTATGTTCTGAAAAGCACCTGGGTTCTTGTGGGAGTCAGGAGGGCTGGGGTCACTAATGTACGTGGACAATGACAGAGTCCTGCAGTGCTCAGTATTTCTACCTTCTGTAGCCAAGGTATTTTCAGAGTTGAAATCACTATCATGAATTCATTTCATTTCTTTTTTTTTCTATTAGAAAAAGCGCCAATTGATAGTGAAATGGCTTAACTGGTCAGCGAGTGGGCCACACACAGGACGAAGGAGGAGGAAGCCGTTGCTGGGCTCTCACAGGCCACTAGCAAGCCCGCCGCCTCTCAGGACTGGGTTTAAGTGCTGCTCGAAAATTCAGCCGACGGTGGAAGCACGGCTCGGGGGCAAGCCTGTGAGCGGACTGGACGTGTGTGTTGTGAAAACACCCGGAGGGGAGCATTTCATTAATGCAAACTATTAGCTACAGGTACAAGATACGCAATAATCCACACATTCAAGTGGCTGGGCCAAACTGCAAGTTAGCTACAGATACTCATTTCTGTCCGTGTTGATCTGTTAAATATTTCACCACGTTCCTAGTGGCGACCTGAAGGCCTGCAGCTACTTCCCGTCCCGGGAGCGTCCGAGATGTTTCCTGCCGAGGCTGTCATCCTATTTTGGGACATTCGCAGACATGGAAACTTACTGCTGTAGGAGCAAAATACCCAATTTCACTGGAGTGCCTCAGACCCCTGGCCCACTCTCCCCCACAAAACAGAGCGGGACCGTTTACTGGAGGTGAGGGCAGGACTCAGGACGGGCCCAGAGGCGCAGAGTTCAGAGCCTGTGAGGATCCCGTGGCAAAGCGCTGCCTCTGAGCTCTCCCAACAGCAGCCGTCCCCGCTGAACTGAGAGTCTGGGGTGCACAGCCCCTCTCAACGTGCTGGGGGCATGCGACAGATCACGGTCCCCAGAGATTTTGAATGACGGTCTTGTTCCTTGGGTGCAGGGAGGGGCAGCTCTGGAGGATGTGGGGGGACGTTTTCAGTGTCGGTAAGCATCGGCTTAGAGGAGCTGAACTTGAAGGTAATCATCCAATGATGACCACAATTCCTGGAGGTGGGAGAAGAAATCTCTGATGCCACAAAATATTCCTCAGCTGCCTGCGAGCCTGACATCTCCAGCGATGAAGGGAATCAGACACTAAATGCACTTTTCCCCTGGGTAGTGGAATGGGGTTTGATAAACACCCACACGCAAATGGTAGAATAAAAATGATTGTGTGCACAGACAGCGCTGCCCTCTGGAGCTCAACATACGAACAAAATAAAGCCACGGTCGGTGGGCGTACGGCCGGAGAGCGGAGCACCTGCACCCACGGAGACCGTGAAGAGCCGCCTCGGCAGAGTTCACGACAGCTGGGCGAGCGAGCATCCCACACCTCCACCAGCCCGGGAGCGGACCAACGAATCAGGGGCTGACCAAAAGAAGGAGCGGAGCGCTGACCGTCGCCCCCACTTGGACAGACCTTAAAGGCACTGTGCTAAGTGAGAGAAGCCGGTGACAAAGGCCACAAGTGTCAAGTCAGCAAAGCCACAGACAGAGAGGATTCGTGGTTTCAGGGGCTGGGCACGGCGGGGAGGATGGGGAGCTGCCCGTGGCAGTTGTTTCCCCTGGGGTGACAACAAGGTTCGAAATTAGATTACAGTGGACCTGGCACAACTCCGTGAATATACCAAAAGCATTAATTTGCCCAATTAAAACTGGTGAACTTTATGGTATGTAAATTATATCTTCATAAATCCGTTGAAAGTGAAAGCAATTAAGGAGGTCTCCATTTTACTGTGGTATCGCTTCAATATAACTTTTCAACAAAACAGAAAAGAAATCAGAAGACAAAAGGGCATATGCTCAGATTTTCAAGGCAATTGAAAGAAGTTAAAACATGTTGAGTATTTAATTCTAAACGCCAGCAAATTAGCTGGTGATTACATATCTACCAGAACATCTCTGGGTGTCATGCAATGAAATAATTAGATCTGTTACTGGTCAGAAGATTCTGAGCAAAAATTATAATCACAGGGCTACTGAAAACAACTAAAAAGCTAGAACTCTAATAATTAATTTTCTAAAATGCGACCACCAAACAGTGCCAGCAAGAAGGATGCTGTCGGTTTGAGAATTAAAGATCTAAGTGTAGCAGGTGTCTCTTCTGGCTTCTCTGCTTTGAACTCCTCTGTCTCCACTTGGAAACACGCTCCTTCCACTGAAAATCCCCTTTTGCAGGGACTGGTGCACTCGGCAAGCAGCAGGTGAGAAGTGGTCCTCTAGGCTCCCCCATTAGGTGGGGTCGGTCCTCCAGCTGTTAAGAGTGCTGTGTGCTCCTGCCTCCGGAGCATTCCGGGGATGACCTGCCGGTGGGGGAAAGGCAGGAGCATGCTGCAGCGAATGTGTTTATGACCTCCGGCTGAGGGGGCTGCAGTGGAACAAAAAGGGGCCCAATGACCGGAGGAAGCGGGGAGGCAGGACAAGCCAGTGTCCTCAAGCCGAGACCACTGTGTTACTGACTTCCTCCCCCCCCAGATCGCTGCCCTGCAGGTATGACAGTCTGCATCTTACAGGTGCCAGTAGTGAGGCCCAAGGAGGTCAAGGCAGAAAACACCCACTTATTAAGCAAGAGTCACGATCGGAAGCTGGTTGAAAAGCAATGTCCAGGAGTGTGCACTGTTTGGTCCACTGCTGTCCCCCTGCACTCACATGAGATGCAGAATGGAGAGCGTCCTAGTCTGGTCCCCATTCAAACCCGAAGGAAGAAAACACTGGTCTATTTTCTGTCTTTGAAGTTCCTGCAAGTGTAGGCTCTGAGTAGGGGAGGTAGCTCCAGTGGGGCCTGGAAATTATGCCAGATGGTTTGAAAGGAGTATTTTGCCCATTTGAGGATGTCGGAGCTCAGATGTGTTCGCCGTCAGGAAAGGGTCACTGCTGTTGTCCAGTCCCGCCTCTGCACCCCGTCACTTCTGGTCCCATGCAGATGTCACTGCGGAACCCCCGACCACCTTCGCCTCCCTGGGGGATGCCCGCTCCTGTAGCCACAGAAACAAGTACTCTTTTGGGTTTTGCCGAGTGTGGACGTTGTCACTGCTGATGTCCTAAACAGGGTAACTGCAGCAACGACAAAACCCACGTGTTCTCATTGAGCAATTCTACCCGCATTCTTGTCTTCTCTTGCCTTGGAGAAGCTACATCTCCCCGAGCCCTACTGCCCCACGGAAGCAGCGTTTCCAGACTTGCAAACAGCTGCTTCATCGGGGCATAGCTGGCAAAGAACATACCTCTCCCGGCTCGAGAATCTTGCTGAAGAGAGAAGCAGTGGCAAAAATAAAGACTCGAAAACTCACATTTTTGAAAATAAACTAGGGTTCTGAAGCACAAAAATAGCATTCTACTTATATTTTGAATGTCAAAGTACGTACTTTCCCCCTTTATAAGCTTTGCCGGAGCCGAGAGCGAGCTACCGGGCCCTTCCCCGCACACTCCGTGACTGGACCCCAGCTGAACCCACTGCTCAGTGAAGTGTCTGTGTCGGTGGCTTAGAAGTTCCCACCTTTGAAGAATTTACGCCGCGTTTGTGCAGTATCTCAGAGAGACAGTTCCTTGAGTGAGCCGAAGTGCTGCTGATCATCCCACAGGCGTCTCAACTTTAAGGACCATTTACTGGAAGCCAAGGAGTGTGTGCCTAAGACATGACTGTGTGCCTAACGTCTGAGCCCTTGGCCTCCGCCCCCCGACCTACAGGGCAGTCTCCGGTTCCCCGATTTTCTTTGTTCTCAGGCTTCCCCCCATTCCCCCGGCCAACTCCTCACCCCCACACGATCACAGATATTCACTTCTCTCGTTCAATTTTGATGAAAATGAGGAAGAATGACTTGGGGGGCTGAGCAGCATCCCTGCATAATGAGGTGGGTTCCTACGTAGGGGAGAAGCCAAGACCAGAACCTGCTGGGCAGGAGGGAAACGCGGGGCCGGGGGGCCGCCCATGTCCCGCAGGGTAAACCTCCTGCTCTCCTTTCCCAGCCCAGGGTGCCGGGACAATAATACCGCGCTCCGCTCTGCAGGCCCTCAGGGCACTGGCATCCGGACCGCACTGAAATACGGAAGCACTGCAGTCTTCCGTCCAGGCCAACGGGGGCCTGCAGGGAAGCTGCCAGAAGACCTCCACCCACACGCTCCAGCACACGGCCAGGCGGGGCTCCCTCTTCGCGTCCGGAGCCGCGAGGTGCCCCCGGCCCGCCCGCCGTGCCTGCGCACAGACAGACCGACCTCCGCCCACGGCCTCCGAACCAGCTGGGGTGGCTCGGGGGAGCCCTGCCCTCCCTCCCTCCGTGCGTGAGTGTGAGCACGTGTGCGTGTGTCCGTGCACGTGGGAAGGAGTGTGTGCATCAAATTCCACGCCGCTGTGGTTGGGGCTGCATCCACTTCCAGAAAGGACAAATCTTCTCCTAAGATCCCCCCGAGATCACAGAGCATTCAGGGAGTCCCTGCTGTGTTCAGCTCACAGAGGTGTCCCGGAGCCCTCTCTCTCCACCTGTGGCGGGCCGTACTCTGATACAGCATCACGTTCCAGATATGGGACCGCTGGCTGTAACACCTGCTCATGTCTTCGGCTCTTAAAGATCCCGGGAAAAAGAAATTGAACATTAAAACGTGGTTTTTTGAAGTAATTGAAATTAAAAAAGGTTTCAGCTAGAGGCATGGGTAAGCCCCCCTTGGTGTTAGAGAGACAGGGAGAAAGGCAGGAGTGCCTTCCTAGGTACACTTTATGTAATTTGGAAAGTCCTGAAATAAAAATGGTCTGAATGCACCAAGTCCATCTAACAATACATTCCAGTTAGGATGTGCCTGAACTACCTGGACTTCACTTGCTGGCGAAGAACACGCCAACTCTAACAGCCTCCGACCTCCCGGGCCACAAGCTCAAACTTCCCGGCACCCCGCCGCGTTCATCACCTCGATGAGCAGCCGCCTGCCCCCAGCATCACTGGTACAGGCGATCACCTGCCAGACAGATGTAGGATGGCTTCTCTGGATCTGGGTGTGTACGGGGAGGCTTGGGGGGCCCAGCAGCGACACTCCACTCAGAGCAGAAAGCCTGGGCTGAACAAGGACCTCCTTTCACGTGACCCTTTAGTGGCTGCGAGCCAGGGAGCTGCGGGATGAACAGCAAGGACTGAGGACCACTAACAGCCTTCCTGGCACAACACACATCGCAGCTCCAAGGAGAAAACCGGGCAGAATGCAACTGCAAAGCGGGACTCAGTCACGGCCACGGTATGGACAGGAGCGGGGTCAGTCGGCGTGACGGGCAGGGACAGCTGTGAGTCTGGCCACATTTGGCCAGCAGCGCTGCTAAACCCAGAGCCTAGTGTGCTCTTTTATTTTCCTTTCTAAACACGTCATTTCTTCAGTTTAAAAAGCATCGACAGTAACGCCCTTGGTGGAGGTGAGGAAGCGGGGAGGCTCACCCTGCACGGGCTCATGGCAGAGACACACAGCCCCTCCCTCAGTGGGAGAGGCGTACGAGAGGGTGATGGAGAGGGGCGCGTGAGCGCCGCTCTGCCCACCAGCGGGTCCCGTCCTCAGGCCCCAGGCCCCTGGGCGCATTCGCGGGGGCGGAGGCTTCCGGAGGGGACGGTCCACCGCTGTCCTGCAGCTCCGGGGTTCAGCCTGCAAGTTCAGGCTGGGTGTGAGGCCGAGTGGGAAACGGTAACTTTTACTGACGGAGCCGAACATGCTCGTTCGTCAGGCACACAGCCGCGAGTCAGAGGAAGGGGTCCACGGAGAGGCGCCAGGAGGGTCATGCGTCCCCGGGCCTCAAGCTGGGACCCACCGCGGGCCCCTGGCTGAAACCCATCACAGCTGCTATTTGTAAGGTCTGTGTTCCCCTTTTGTTCTGGAAGTCTCTCAGTCGTCCTATTGTGGCCTGGATGGCCTCAAGTGACTCCTAGCCGCCCATTTTATGGTGAAGGCCAGGCCCAGTGGGCTAAGAGCATGGGGGGGCCACCGTCAGGCCCCTGTGCCTCCGGATGCCCAGCAAGTTCCCTCCTGGAGCGAGCCTCTGCCAGACCCAGAGCCGCCCTCCGGCACACACTCAGCCACCGCAGGTGCCTGCACCCCCGCCCCCCGGCCTCCCTCCCGGCGCAGCACGTCCCCCGCCCCTGTCACCTGACCTCACCTGCAGACCGCGCGGGGAGGTGCTGGGAACGGCGTGAGCCCATGCCCACCGGGCAGAAACCTCCCCCGGCTCTAGAATGTGAAAGATGGCACACTCCACTTCCTGAAGTCAGAAGGCTGTTAAGAAGCCGCCAACGCTAGCCCTGCTGTGATGGGCCGGCGAGGCCTCGGGGAGCGGAGAGGCCAGCAGGGCCTGCCATGAGGGCAAGGACATGCCCAGCACGGCACCCCGCACCCGTGTCGCTGGGGCCCCGCCCCTCCTCGCAGGCAGTGGGGGCGCCCGTCTCCGCACGACACACCAGAAGGTGGGACCGAGCTCCTTCACCCGGAGCCGCCACTCCCCACCAGAGCTGCGTGGCCCAGGGTTTCACCGTTATGGGGAATTTATATGGAAAAACTACAAACCATATCTACGGACAGACCATTTTTATGAAAACGCTGGAATGAAAGTAGTCTTAGCAATTCCTAATTTCAAAGAACAAAAACAACTTGCAGAGTTTCAGAGATATTTTGCCGGTGGGAAGAACACTTACCCACACAGGCCTGTGTACAGGCACCATGCCCATGCACACGCGCCCATGGGCACGCATGAGCACATGCACACACATGTTCTGATGCACGATGCTCATGCACATCACTCACTCAGCAGCGGCCCCGAGGCTGAGCTTCTCAGCAGTAAACAGCTCAGGTTTAGGATGAGTTGTCTGGGTGCCACTGTTCTCAGAATACAGCGGTTTGCAAGTCTGCCTTAGAGAGAGGAGCGGGCAGGGCAGCAGGGTGACTGGGTCCCTCGGTTCACTGCATTGTCACCAAATGCTCCACAAGGAGACAGTTGGCCACGGGGAGCTCCCCTCCCATGGGCACCAGGGAGACAGACAACGCAGTGCGCGGTGAGCCAAACCCCGGCCGCGGGAGGCAGCGTCTCCCTATCCTGGTTCCCCTCCCTGGCCAGACAGGGCCGTGAGACAGGCCTGTATGCTGGGGTCGCAGGACCACTTCTGGCCCAGGCAGCCTAAGTGGAAGTGATGGATGCTGTCTCCCTGCAAGATATGTCACCCTCTGGCTGCCCCCTGCCCCCCAGCGGCAGCGGCCTGGCTCTCTGGGTCACTGCTGGGGCACAGCTGCCTGACCTTGCTGGGCTCTGACACGGGTAGAGGCAGGACATGGAGCTCTGAGATTCTGGTGTTTGTCTGGTAGGGGGGCAAGCCCACCCGTCCTAATGCAGCTCTTTGCTAAGTAGCTGGTCAGAGGAGACATCCCTGAGAAGGAGACACTTGGGCCCAGACGGGAAGGGGTGGGGGCTTGCTGCCCAGATGTCTGGGGAAGAGTGTTCCAGAGGGAGGACACAGCCCGTGCAAAGGCCCTGTGCTCCAGGAACAGAGAGCAGGGTGGGTGGGGGAGGAAGGGCAGTGTCGGAGGTGCAGTCGGAGGCCCCCAGGGCCCACAGGGGCCCACCGACTGTGGCAAGGGTGGTGGGGCTCTGGGCAGGGAGGGGTGCGTGCTCTTCGAGGAGGCGGGCGTGAGGCCGGGGGTCCGGACGGAAGCAGGGGCCAGGTGGGGCCCCAGGAATCATGCAGGTGAGTGCCGATGGTGGACCACGGTGGCCCGCAGGTCAGTGGGTAAGTGCCTATTCCAGGAGCTAGACAAGCTTGCTAGGGTCCCAGGGACATTAGAGACCAGCACTGCCCGCAGAGGAGCACCAGCACCCCTCCCAGCTGCCCACGTGGCCGAGGACAGGGGTTCCGGGTCCTGCCGAACGCGTCAGTCGTCGCCGGGCACCGGCCGTTATCACCTCTCCCATTACCCTCCTCAGACGATGTGTCTGGACAACGAGCCTCAGAGCAGCACACGATGCGCACATCTAACATTCAAATACTACACATACAATTAAATATTATGTACGTGTGCAGACTATTCGAGGCGGGATGGGTGTCGCTGGGGAGGCCAGACATTCGGGGACAGGCGCGCCCCGGAGGCAGACCGTGGGTGGCCGTGCACACGGCCACTGCCTCCTCCCCGAGAAGCTCCGCCCGGGACAACTTTTCTTGATGCTGTGCATTCCTCACAACAACTGAGAGGTCAGCTGTTAGGACCCCCACTTGCACGGGACACTGGAGGCTGCATGTCTTGCCAGAGGCCTGGAGTCCATACGCTGAGATACTCGGTGTAACTAGAGGCCGGGACGTTCGTCCAGCAGCTCGTAGGGGGGGCTGCCCCACAGTCACATACAACCAGACGTCCCATGGCTCAGGGCAGCCACACTCACCACAGGGGCCCTCAGTCACTGGCCCCCGCACCTGCCGGGAGCAGCTGTTGGCTAGACATAGGAAAGCTCCCAGAATGCAAAGAGGGGCGCCCCCCAGGGGCTGACTGGGAACTACAACGAGGCCACGCAAACCCTCGCAGGTGTGGGTTTGAAAGATACAAAGTACCACAGTCAGGCAAACGCACAGAGTAATATGTTTCCTGTTGTGTAGCTGTTTTAACATCTGTCAGCCACAGAAATGAAAGCTGCTTCTGTTCTCCAAGGGCCGCTGGGGACAAGCCGATGTGTCCTGGGGTGCTCAGGGCAGGGCCAAGAGCAGGAGCTACGGTCTCGTCCCCGAGGCCTGTGGGCCTCTCTCCTGGCCGGCAGATGCTCATCTCTATGATGGGGGTCAGACCGGACGACGTCGAACGTTCCTTCAAGTTCTCAGCCTGTGGCTTGTGACTGTATGATTTATATCTGCCCCAAAGACACGCTCGATATTGATTCTGTTGCTGGCCTAGATATAGGTAACAGGCTCAGGCAGCAATCAAACCATCATTAGCAATAAATTAAAGCCAGCACCCACGATTCTCAAGAGCAGGCTGCCGATAACCATTCTTGGAGGGCACCTGGAGGGACAGTTAACGAGGGTCCACAGGAAAAGCGAGGGTGGAATCCTGGCCTTCAGTTATTACTGAGTTGAGATAGAATTTTGTATCATCATGACTGTTTCTTACTAGTTTTGTAGCTTAGTCCAATAATCAGGGTTGATCAAATACAAATATTACTTGAAATAGCATCTCAAAAAGATCTTCTCATGGAAGGGTCTTGGAAACAAAAAAAGGAATGTTTTTTTTTCAGTGCTGTGTGAAACTTCTCAGGGGATATATCTGTCTGTGGGAGAGAGTGTTTTCCAGATGTGGTAGAGCATTACCCCCAGCTGCACACGTTCTGGCAGGTCCTCCCCATCCACAGGGGCGTCCCTTACAGTCCCTGGAGGAAGGGAGTGCACGAGCCACGCAGGACACCGCCAAGGCGAGGCCAAAAGCGGGACACGTGCCTCAAACAGAGCGCCGAGGTGTGAGGAAGCTCATTGTCCAGTTATTACACTTTGCCTATGAAACTCATCAGCGCAGCTACCACGGAAGTTCCCTGTAGTTGTTGACTACCACGCGATCATCTGTGATACAAACTGAAACCGGAGAAAAGTTCTCACAACTGGCTAAACACAGCTGGGCTGCCTTTGAGGAATGCACACAGACCCCCTTCTGTCGGTCCCCGTAGGGGACAGGGGCACCCTACAGGTGCACGTTTGTGAGCTTGCTCGTTCGCTCTGGGGGGTTCTCTTCTCTCCCCTGCTTACCTGGGAGGGAACCAAGACACAAGAAGATGCGTGCACGGGCGGAAATGACAGCTAACGTGGTGCAGCTGCATTACCTCCTACGTAAAATGAGAAATAAATGGACTGGGCCTCGTCTTCCTGGGGCAGGTTCAATGCTGTGTTCAACTACTGGCAGGTGCCATATGGTTCACATGCGTGGTCTTACGTGACTCGACCTCGACTTTATGTTTTCTATATTTTATTGTTTCTGTGTTTTCTTACTGTGAGCTAACTCAAGCTTTGTGAAATAAAGACACACACCTACACACGTATTTATCCTTAATAGATTATCCTTGTATAAACTTCAGTGTTTCCAATATGAGTACTTTCCTGCTGAACATTAAACATAGATAATTCTATCTCCATTATTTGAGCACTGAGCTGGTGAAGGTTCTTCCCGTGATGCTCCATAGGACTCTGTCCCTACGTGCAGTGCGTCCCTCACTTAGCCATGGGCGCCGTTATGCACTGAGGCAGGGAGGCGATGTTCTCACGACCCTGGGATCCTGCAAAGCTGTGCTCGAGCTCACCTGATGTGCTGGGTACTCATTCCTTTTGCTCTGACTTTGGAGATGTGGGTCCGGGCTGGAAGGAGCCACACTTGTCTGGAAAGAGCAGGGGTGCCCTCTTTTGGGGGATTTTGCTCCTTTGTCACTGTAATTTAGGGAGACCCCAGGCTTCTGCTCACCTCGGCTGCCTCACCTGCCCTGGTTTTATGGCCAGTGGACTCTGGAGGGAGGTGTGGGGATGACCATTCTGCCTTCCTTGCTGACTGCTTTTCAAATGACGAAGATCGTGTACAACACATGTGTGGGTGCACGGTGCAAAAAAAAAAAAAAAAAAAAAAAAAAGCTCAAAAACTGGCCGACCACAAAATGACCTGGTTCCGCAAAGCTCAGACAACACGTGGTTCTCTAGGCTACCATGTTTTCTTCCTCTTTGGGTAACCAGGCAAACAGCCCTAAGTACCACACACTGTCAGAAAAAACATTATAGGAAGAGATTTAGAACTGTGCTCTAATGAGTGATTCGCTTAGATCAAGAACAATCCTTCACTGGGATTTTCCCATGAAATGAAAAAGTAAATACAAGTCTCCAGTGCATTGCTAAGTACACGATCAGCTCCGGCCTTCACGGAGGTATGGGGGAAGCCTGGTTGGTTGTAGCTGTGTACTCTGTGCTTCTGAGCCTGAAGCGTGTGAGCCAGCAGCTCAGGGCACCTGCCATACTCTGCCCCTGGCTGTGACCTCTCTGAGCCCCTCTAATTCTGTCCAACCAGCCCCTAAGCCAGGACTCCAACCAGCGGAAGGACAACGGTCTTTCCTGACATTCACAGAGACCTTGAGGACTAGATCCTGCAGAAATGTCTCAGGTAGAGGACAAGGGCCAATCGTCTGACACGCAGACAACATGATTACCAGGAGCTTGAAGATTATCGCTACACGGGTGCCGATGACTCAGGGTTCATAGAACATCAAGAAAGCATGGGTTTTTTTTGTGGTACTCAGGGAACTTCTGTCTAGTCAGGAAAAGTGGGAGGCAGCTGCTGATTTCATTTGGAGTGACATTTGTACAACATTTCATAATTTAAAAAGAATGCTCAGATATATTTTCTAAGATTATGCAGTCAAGATTGACAGCCGAGATCTGTTTAGCTTCTTTTTCCCTCGTCACTTTGCCCCTTTAGGCCGGGGTTTCTCTGGATTCCAGGAAAGCATCAGGAGTGGGAGATTATCGTAAGTTCACAAGCAGACGCCCGGCAGCTCTGCAGGAATCCCCGGTCTGTACTAGTCAGGCTTGCTGAGCCCAGAACCACGCACGTAAGCTTAGCCAAAATCCTTCTAAAAGGTTCTCTTGTCATAAAGGAAACCTAAAATTGGACATTTTTATTCTGTCGTTTTATGTGTTTAATATACATATGGAGTTGGAATACGGGACCAGAGAGGAGTCCAGAGAAAGCTTTATTTTAGAGGTTCGCAGACGGATTTACTCTCGAAACCATCGGCACTCAGATGCCCAATTCAAATCTGCAGACTGCCTTCCCTCTGCATTCAGAACGCCTGCAGCAGCGCCCACCCTCGCGTGCTGCTCTCTTCTCCCCTCTGGTAGCTCTGCCCCTGAGGAATGGAGGCCCTGCTATGCGGAGGCAGCGGACAGCGCTCTGGCAAACCCCTCCCCACCCAGTCCCCGGGGACATCAGCGTGCAGCCGGTGTAACCGGGCAAGTGCCGATTCCTACTCGCACTGGCCCCACTGCTTTGCATTAAACTCATCTGCATTGTCTTCAGTCTCTGCACCTCTGGGTCATGCCGATTTTCATGACAGTTTAAGATACTGAGAGAGCGGGCAGTGGTACTTCTGTCATTACAGGTGTTTACTCAGGACGGAATCACAGAAACAGAAGGGAGTTCTGAAAACGAGCAAGCAAATCAGGAACAAGACAGCGGGGTGGCTTTTCCTGCTGGAGAAGCGAAAGCACTAGGAAACCCGTTCTGTGTAAGTAAAGCCGCGGCTGGGCCAGAGAGCGTGGTGAGGAGGCCTGTCTGCCGTGAGCATCATAACCTGCAGGCACACGACGCCATCCACGGGACACTCACTTCAGTAGCCAGAAAACCGCTCCCTTTCCCTCCGACATGCCAGTGAACCCTCAGGGACTGGGCACACTTCATGCTGCCCCATCATTCCTGCGTCTCCGGGAATTCTTGGAGGAGAGAACAGAGCAGGGCACTCAGACAGATCTTCACCGTGTCTCGCTCAGCCGCGTGATCGTGAGCAAGTCATGGAGCATCGTGGTCACATGGGAAAGGTGATCTTTTTTAACGTTAAAATCAAATGAGAACTCGTTCATTCATTCTCTTGGGGGAGCACAGAAATGCAGGGAAGTCGTGTATGTCAGCGGGCTCCACAAAAAAGTAAACTTTTATAGAAAACGGTTATTTTTCTCTGTGATGGAGCCCTACCAGCAGCACCAGGGTGCACATTCCTTTTAAGTTTAAATTTTAAGGGCATAGAGTAGATATGGTTTAGTTTCTTCCTGTTTAATCAATTGTACCTCCTGAGTCATTCTTTGTGGTTGAAATACCTGGGCTTTGGGACAGTCCCACTTCCCTGTTAGTTCTGTTTTATAGGCGTCATTAGGTTTTCCACCCACAATGGTCAAATAGATAAGTAGAGAAATACGGCACGGCAGGGCTGCACCTGGGAAGTCTCTGGAGCCTGCAAGCAAGACGGCACAGAGCACGAGAACCAGAGCGAGACGGGACAGCTGCCGCCGGCCACCTGTGCGGTCACGTCGGGGAGGATGGACGGCGGAGGCTGACCAAGGGGACTCACCCCACATTCCTACGGACTCTGCATTTTCAATACTGAGAACAGATTCATAGATTACTCATGTGATTAAAAACTTAAAACCTTCCCCAAATGCGTGTATCTGCACACGTGGAGCCCCGCCCTCTGGTTTCCTGTCACATACCGAACACCTCGCTGTCCTCCGAGGTCTCCCGGGAGAGCCGGCGGACGTCCCTCTTCCTGTCAGACTCTCCTGCGCTGGTTTCTCCGTCCTGGAAACAAAACAGAACAAGACCCTCTCTTAAGATGCTTGCTTTATCAACGAGATAGTTGTAATACATTTTTCTTCTTATAAATTTTGCGGCAGATAATCCCACTCCCCTGCTCATCGTCCAGCTGTGAGAGTCTCTGAGTTCAGGGTGGGTTTTCTGCAGAGGATTCTGAATTCCCGCCTCTTTTTTCTGCTTGGGCTCTAAGCATTCTCTTGCGCCAGGGTATGTATTTTCATTCAAAAGAACTGAGTACACCTGGGATAAAACATGTCAGCTAATCATCATGCATGTGTTCCGGGAGCATGCCCGCCCGCCCTGTCCCTGTTTGGGTTGCAGGTGGATGGATGCACGGGAAGGAGCTGACACCGAACCTGCCTTCCTTGAATTCCAACCTTGGCCGCCTGGAAGCCAGGCAGGGCAGCCCTGGTGCGAAAACGGGCCCTTTTGGGGGCAGAGATCGATGCCGATGCCCACGCGGTGCCCCAAGTCCACAGAGGAGGGGTTGGGTGCCACGTGCTGGGCTGGGCTGACCCCCCGGCCTCCCCCCTGCTCGGTGATGGAGCCCTACCAGCAGCACCAGGGTGCACATTCCTTTTAAGTTTAAATTTTAAGGGCATAGAGTAGATACGGTTTAGTTTCTTCCTATTTGTTTAATCAGTTGTACCTCATTAGTGTGACGGGGAATGCAACTGCAAAAGGCCCACCCGAAAGCGTAAAGGCCCGCCTGCAGCCCTCCCTCGGCGTCCCCACGCCCCTCGGCATGTCCGCACCACCCCGCAGCCCCGTGACGCCTTGCTCCGCACACTGCTCTGCGTCTTGCTTTGGTCTGGTAGCCAGGGACCCTGGCGGTGGCTTCACGCGGCCCCCAGAGCGCCGTCTGACGTGCCGTCATGGCCAGAGCGCGCGCCCTGCACCTCAGTTACTCCCACGAGCGCCACCAGGCTCCTGGCCCTGACCATCGACCTGGTCTGTGCTTTCCTCCGTTATGACCAGCACCGCGAGAGCTCCCGGGCCACGCGCACAAGGGGACAGGCCCAGACGCGGCTCTGGGCGGCCCGCCGCTCCCCGCGGCCTCTCTCTGGCCTGCATCCTTCTCTGCAGCACGTCTCCCCAGGCCTCCCCCGTTCCCGGAGGACCAAGCAGTAGGTCTTCTTCCCACTGTGCACTCTTCTTCTGAAGAGCAGAGCAGGCAGCTGCTAAAGCTGTGCGCTCTGGGGCAGACTGGTTGGGAGTATGCTCTGGCTTGGCTCTTATTTATTGGCTGTGTGACCTTGGACAAGTCACTTAACCTCGCTGTGCTTCAGCTTCTTTTTCTATAAAAGAGAGGAAATACTGATACCGCATGG
Organism: Callorhinus ursinus; assembly: GCF_003265705.2. NCBI lineage: Eukaryota > Metazoa > Chordata > Mammalia > Carnivora > Otariidae > Callorhinus > Callorhinus ursinus. Next base: position 1,522,547 of record NW_027397073.1, on the reverse strand, counting down.
TTGCATGTTGTGGTTGTAACGAGGATTAAGAAGGTTAGTGTCTGTAAGTGCTCTGAACACACCTGGCACATAGGCACTGTTCTAGGAGTGTCTGTTAAATAAAAATGGAAACTCTGGGAACAAAGGCGACCATCCTCCCTTCTCTTGGCGTTGGCACCCAGCTGCCGAGAATCTCCCCCAGCTTCGTCCCCGAGCCTTGTCTTACAGCAGGTGTGTTGGACCTGCCCCGCTTCCCTGCTCCCCTCCTCCAGGGACTCCCCTCCCTTGCTCTGGCAGGTCTCTGGGAGGCTCGAGAGTGGGCACGTGGCCCCAAGGTCTGGTACCAGCTGTGCAGAAGCTCCTGGGGACCAGCACTGTGCTCCCCCTGGGCCAGGTGGGCCAGCACGTCTGCAGGGCGGCGGCGCAGGGAGAGAGAGGCCCTTTGTGAAACCAGCGGGCGTCCCCCTGAGCCAGGACATCCGGTCTCTGTACTTGCCCCCTCCCTGCCAGGTCTCGGGGCTTTGGGTGGGGTTTGCCACTTGCAACAAAAACTGTCTTGACTAATAGGGTCTTCTTGTGAGGAAGCCATGAAGTATTATCCCATCAAGGGAAGGTCTGACTCAGACCGAGACGGGTTCCCAGGTAGGGACAAGCACGTGCGGGCAGCCCACAGGTGGGAGAGAAGGCGAGGCCCAGGCGGCGGGGGCCTCGGTGGCCTTGGGGAGGCAGAGGCCAGCCCTCCGGACCCACAGCAGCAGGTGCTCTGCTCCCCATCTCCGTCCCCCAGGCCCCTCTGGAAGCCTCCACCCCAAACAAGGGTGGGGCCTCCATTCCACCACTGGGCAGGCAGGAGCGGGGTAACGGGTGAGATCCCACCAGGCAACGTTTGTGGTCTTGTTCCCACAAGTACCTGAGAGCCAGCGTTACACATATAAGAGGCGATGATGATTAACACCCAAAACACGGAGGAGGGGAGGGGTTCGCCGCCACCTTCACCAGTGAAGCTACTGTCAATAAACTGACTTGGTGTTTCCCGGACTGAGATCCGACAGGCGCATCAAGTACCTGTCAACAGTGACGAGTGTGTTCGCTCCGGTCACTAGCGATCGAAGAGCCACGCAGCAAAACAGGGCAAAGATGGTGTTTTCTAGCATGTCGACAACAATGAGAATAAAACAATCTCCAGGGTTGTTGGGGATTCAGGAAAACAGGAGGTCTCCAGGAACTGGAGTAAACATCCACAGCTTCCTCTGTGGGACAGAGGACAACAGCAACCAAGCTGCCCCTGTGCCTGGAGCACCCCTTCCAGCCTCCTGCCCTCGGGGTCCAGGAGGGTCTGAGCTCCTCCCCACTGCAGACTCCCCACGGACTCACTCCTCTCTCCCCACCACACTGCAAAGTGCCTGAGAACAGGGACCTTACCTGATAACCCTTTCTGTCCCCAGACCTCCCCAGGGCCTGGCGCCCAGCAGGTGCTGGAGAGAAAACCATCCCATTGTTATGTTTAAAATGGGTAACCTCTGTTTCAACAGAGGAAGCCAAAGGTGGCTTACAATGCGTTTTTCTGTATCTCCCTATTTAATGCTGGAGGAGAGTACAACCTGGGACCGAGAACACTTCTGGATAGATTGTTCCATCAGCTGGAGATTCTGGTCACGTGTCCTGGTTCCACACCTTGCTTTGAGGCTGACCTCCATGTCGTATCCTTCACTTAGTACAAAATAAGGATTACTGGAGAAGGAATTAATTCAATACAATTTAGCTGACATTTTTATTCATCGTGGGTGCACATTTTCATGCGTCAACATTTAAAATCAGGATGCCCCATACGGTTCCCAGTGTCTTCCAGGAAGAACTGGTGACATCTTCCCGCCAGTGTAAAATCCCTCCTGGTGTAAATTCCTGCTGAGGCTCAGAGATGAGAGCGAAAGCTTGACATTTAAAGTGAATCACTCTGTTGCCAGTGACTGGAGGTCAATGACACGGTCACACAACCTCGCCATCCCCGCTGGGGTTGGTGGGGCATCATGGCGAAGCGATGGTCAGCACCCTCAGCCCGCGCCCGGTGCAGTCTGCTCTACTGTAGCAACACAGCGTCCGCCGTCTACTCCTTGAAGGGGCCCCGGGGGCCAGGGGGAGGCCTGAAGACAGACAGGACCTCCAGCCTCACCCCACCTGCTCCCATCTCCTGAGTAATGAGCCCACGGCGCGTGCAGAAAGCACACGTCGCCCTGGGAAATCCACTGACTAATTTCTGTCCAAATAAAAAGATTTTTCTAAGACCCGATGCAGTTGCTCTTCCACGAATATAAAATATATCCTTATGAATAACACATTTTCAATAAGCAAAATGTCCACAAGCAAAACAAACACAATCAAGATGATGTGTGTCAAACGTAATGGAATTTTCATGGTAAAGAAATAAGAGCTTCCTGTAAATGACAAAACATAAAACACTCAAGATATGTAAAGAGGGTCAGTCCCCGTGACCCGGGACCCAGAGTGTCATTGCCCCAATGTGTCCCGATTCTGAAATCATGTCTGTGACTCCCGGTGTCTAAACGTGTTTCAAGCAATTATGGTTTCTTCATAATATTTGTGCCAATGTTCATTTCCATCAGCCTAAATATGCAAGAGCCGGCCTATATAAGAATCCACTTACTTTTCCATATTAATTTCAGGGAAAACACAAGAAAACTCTTATAAATGTTGATTTAAAAATACTTCTAAATACAGATGAGATTTATTATTCAACAACAGCGATACAGCACTCATTATAAATAAAGCAATTTGCTGCATCCTTAGATTAAGTGCCTAATCTTGTCACTCAACAGGCTGCATTCCTGTGTGATTAAAACCTTCCCCTTAGCCAACAGGTCCTCTGCTCCCTGGGGGATGCCCCCCAAGTGTCTGGTCCCTCCTGTCCTCCTGCAGAATGAAGAGGGCCCTGTGCCGCTCGATCCACCCTTCTCCTCGGGGGCCTTGGTCTCTCGTCCGTACTGCTCTCGGGGGCAAGCTGAGCAGACAGCATTTGCTTGTCTTCTCAGGTTCTGGGCAGCCATCCTGAACAGGAAACCCTGGGATGGAACGGACTTTAGTGTTGGAAGTGTTTTTAATTTCTCTTTAAATGTAAGTGTGGGGGCACCTGGGTGGCTCAGTGGGTTAGCTGTCCAACTCTTAATTCTGGCTCAGGTCATGATCTCAGGGTCATAAGATCGAGCCCCACATCGTTCTCCATGCTCAGCGGGGAGTCTGCTTGGGATCTTCTCTCCTTCTCCCTCTGCCTTCACCCCCTGCTTGTGCATGTGTGTTCCCTCTCTCTCTCCAAAAATCAAATCTTCAAAAATAAATAACTATAAGTATGGATACTGCATTTCCTAAAGAAACACTGACTTTCAAATGAGGGAGATCAGGTATCACATATGTTACCTGCAGGGAAAAGAGGTTCCCAGAGACCCTCGAACAGGGCGCAGGGTGTCCAGTCACTAATGACGTGGATGCCCCATCAAAGTCAGGTGAAGCGTCTGCTCTCCATGAGGAGCTGGCTTCACAAGACTCAAGAGAAATCTAATTAGGTCAAACCAAAGACTCCCAAACTGGACCTGAAATAGCCTCAGGGAGAGTGGATGGAGTTCAACTGTTTCCCACTGTCCGGGGGCCATGAGGTGTCACTAAGAAGGTCCAGGGAGTCCAGGACCCCCCACCGGGGAGACAGAAGGTCAAGTCACCTCCTTTGGCGTGGCCTGTGGTAGGGTCCGCATGCCTGTGTCTGCTCTGAGCCCTTCCCTGCAACCAGCTGGTCTTTGATCATCAAGGCTGAGCATCACGCCTGGTCCACACCATGCCCTTGGCACATTTTGTTCACTCCCTTTTCCCTTAGCATTCCAGAAGCATCTGGCCAAAAGGCAGCAAGGCCAGAGAGGGGTCAAAGGCACAGCAGGTGGCTGAGAGGCCGGCCCTCTGGTTGGTTCTCCCACTGCTGATGCACAAGGTAGTTCACGACCGAAAGACATGGAAAAGTCTGCCCCAAACAAGTGGTGGGGTGGGGTTGGAGGATCTTGGTCATCTTCTCGTCACAGTGGGGAGAGTCTGGCTTTTTATAAATACTTCGAAAACTGCAGTAGTTGGAAAGCATCAATAAAAACAAAGCAAAATTGCCGTAAATTCCTGTGTATCACTTGAAATTCTCGCTGTTGTAGATTTGAGGTTCCCTGACTATCTCACATCGACAAGCTGAGGAAAAGCAATGCTGACCTTCAAACTGACGCATGGGTGGTTTTTGACTGTCATTGGGCACGATCCATTCTTAAAATACATGACAAATACTTTGCTCTGCAATCTTCTTTTAATTGAGCAAAATGAAACTTCGTAGGTTTCATGGCAGGAGTGAGAGAGAACAAATTCTTGATGTTTTTAGCACCAGTTTGTGGAACTTTGCTGCAGAAGCCACAGGAAATGAACACATGTCGACACGCATCGACACACGTCAACATCCCCTGAGGTCTGTCACTGGCTCATTCACTGATCCTGACCTATGGCCTCTGCCCTGCGCGGCTGAGATGGAGAAGAGTCACCGCCCAGTGTGGAGTTCAGTTCTGGGAGGTTCCCTGGGCACTCCATTACCTCGGGGCTGGGGTGGGGGGAAGCCCATATAAATCCTCCATGTAGACCAATTTACAGAACACATGTCCCCCTAGATGTAGCACAAATAGCTTTGGATGTTAATCAATTTATATGCGTGTATTGGACATGTTTTTGCTTATTTAGATAGAAAAAGGCAAATTTAGCACCCAGTGTGAATCATACAATCACCCATCTGTGTACTTAACATATTACCTGAGCCACAGAATCTTTGCCTTTTCGTTTTTAAACAAAATGCATTTATTTCAGAGGCCTCTGACCCTTGGTCGGTGACTTTTCCGGTGGCCCACTTGCTGCTGTGGATCAGAGTGCAGGAAGCGCCATCCCCACAACCCCTCAAATTCCACAGTTAGCCACCAACTCCATTCCCTGTTCTGGGTTACACTGGGCCCCTTAAAAAGATCTGTTCACACTCTAGCCCTTGGTATTGGAATGTTGACTCTGTTTATAATGAGGGTCACTACAGTTGTGATTGGTTATGATGAGGTCATCCTGCAGCGGGTGTGTCCCTAACCCAATGATGAGTGTCTTTATAAGAGGAAATTTAGACACAGAGACACAGGGAGAAGGCCATGTACCAGCAGAACAGAGGGATGTGTCCCCAACCAAGGAAAGCTGAGGGTTGCTAGACGCCACCAGATTCTAGGACAGAGGCCTGGAACACAGTCTCCCTCAGAGGACCCAACCCTGATGACTCCTGGTGTCAGGAGTGAGAGAGAACAAATTCTTGATGTTTTTAGCACCACTTTGTGGAACTTTGCTGCAGAAGCGACAGGAAAGGAACACATGTCCCCCTAGATGTAGCAAAAATAGCTCTGGATGTTATTAACTTGAACAGTGAAAGAGAGAAGAGGGAAAAAAAAATGCATTTTTTTGGTGTTAAGGAATTTCTAGTCCCCTAATCTACAACAAACCAGTGAACACTCTCATTTATTCTGTGGATAAAACATAACAACAACAAAGCAAATGACTTCACCTGGCCTTGACTTCTAAACTTTAAGCAGCAAAGTATTCTTTGGGGGCCAGTGTGGGTCCTGTGCTAGGCTCCGTGTGAGGAGAGACAGACCCAGGAATTCACAAGGTTCACCTTCTCCAATCACCCAAAAAGTACCATTCAGTGTTGCCTCCACCAGAACCAAGTGGTGCGTGCAGCAAAGGATGAAATTGAGAGAAACCTACCAAAGCCATTTACAAACTGAAATGCGGGCATTTGGGTTTAATTTTTTAGGCACTGCTCTGCTCAGTTAATTGTAACTTTGTATCCATCTTGTCCAGTCATCTCCTGGAGACAAAGCCCATGATTCAGGTGCATCGCAGCCACTGTAAAAGATTTTTCTTAAGGTGTAGCTGTTGACACATATGCAAAATTGTAAGTACAAATATGCTTTTAGTCAGCCTTGGAATTTTGAAAGACTGATGGTCTGGAGGTGACAGTTTTAGGAGAAATGGCCCAGAGGATAAGTTTCTACAATCATTGTAACAGTTTCTGAAAAAGATAATTAAAAAGTCTATGGGAGAGGAAAACCCTCTAGTCACATTTTTTAAAAAGTCATAAAATTTACGAAGGTCCAATTCAAACTAAAAACTACATACCAGGAGAGGAAAGATGTTGAAGTATGTTTAAAGTGACATTTTAAACTCAAGACCATTTTAAAATGTGAGACTTCGAGGCATAGCCCAACACAGGCTGTTTAAAAAAGGAAAAAAGAAGAACTGATTTTGAGAAGTCTGCAGTACCTTAAAAAAAAAAAAAAGACTACATTTCCTGTGACGTCATACAACTTGAGTTAGGAATCACCCGCTTAGACTCAGGGAGTATTATCTGGTTTGAGTTCCCTGATGACGTTCCTATTCACTCACTGGTTCCCACTCAAACACTATGCTGGAACTCAGGCTGGGGACAAGACAGAGGGCTGCCTGGAGGAGTTTACAGTGCAGCAAACAAAGTGGACACTTTGGAAATGAAATCAGAAAACCATCAAGCCAACCAAGATCAGACCCGTGTTTAGTAAAATAAAGTGTGCGGTATGTAACCTCAGTCCCATCGCTGTGTGTACTCAGTGTAGGAAACACATCACACCTACGTTTTCTGAGATCCCTAGGAAAAAAAAAAATCACACAGTGATTCACCATAAAATTTTTATAATGCTCATGATGTTCTGCAAGATAAGAGTATAAGACCGATTCATAAAATAGAAATTTTGGCATTATCTACTTTTCTGAAGAGGACTGACACCAGGCTGGTGTTGACAGTGGTGAAGAATCTGAGATCTTAGCTCCGTGCAAGCTAACAAGCTGACCTGCCAGTGTCATGGATGCTGTCTGAACACAGGAGACAGGAGACTCCTGGGTCTGAGACGATTGACGGCTTATAACTCACAGCAGTCCCAGCATCTCATCACCTGGGTATGCAGTTCCTACAGGTTCCTACAGGCCACGGAAGCCAAGTCCCAGCTCTGACAGGTCAGTGGGAACGGGCCTAGATGGCCGTCTGCACGTGTGCAGGGTTGTGCTGTAGGAGAGGGACCTCGGCTTAGGGAACCTGAAGGCTTTATAAGAGACAGTACACTTGCCATCCATCTGCTCCAGAGGGAGACACCATCTCTGTCTTCCTACACTGCCCATTATGCAAACAGCCTGAAAAGGATCGCCCTGAGGCTTTGCTTGCCCGACATGCAGAGATACAAGGGAGCCCTGAGGCCTCCTCTGGAATGCTGGTGTGCACTGGCGGGGGGGGGGGTGCTGAAAACTAACCTGAAGAACATCTCCAGCCCCATGGCGGGGCACCCTCTGGGCATCGGCCATTCACAGTCACACCCAAGTCGACATGTTTTATTCTCAAGTTAAAGGTTCACTAGGGCAGCTGTTCTCAGATGTATTTAAGGGACAAGGCAAGGAAGACTTCAGAGACAACTCAACCAGCCCATTTTACTGCTAAGGTTCCTGAAGCCAAGAGAAGTTCCGATGCCATGTGCCCACTAACCACGCTCCTCAAAGCCCAGACGGAAACCTCGAGGCGGATGTGAATAGGGGTTCTGGTCTGGACGGGGCGCAGGGAACGCATCAGGGGGCGGCAGAGCATTCCCGATGGGTGGGTTACAGCTCGAGTTCACGGAGCTGGAACACATGTGGTTCACCTCCATCGGCCCAGAGAGCCTCCCAGCGCCAGGGACCACACCTGGGGTGGGGATGGCTCTGCCACCCAGAATGCCCAGACCCTGTGCACCCCGATGTGGGGAAGGCCCTCTGCTCCCGGCCCCGCCTGGGGCTTCCTGGGACCTGCCCAGGACCCGCCTGGCTCAGCACCTTCCCAGGAAGGCAGCTCTGTGAGCTGGGAGAGGAGTCGGCCCCGTGGACCGAGCCTGCTGGAGCTCGAGATGCGAGGAGCGTAGTGTCGCAGAGCGGTGGCCGGCATCTCTGCCTAGGACCCCTGTGCTTCCCCACTCTGGGCTTCCAAGTCCACAGAAAGACGTCACGCGGTTCCCACGCGCTCAGAGTCGGTGAGAAGGATCCATGGACGAAGGTCCCAGGGTGTAGGACAAGCAGGAGAGAGGAGGGACCAGGGACAGTAGCCACCCCTGCCCCTGCCCCACAGGACTCGTGCTGCTGCTGGGCAGGTGACCAAGCCTCCAGGAAGGGAGGGCCGCCATGCACAGGGCCTGGGAGGGCGTGGGGAGTGTGATGATTCCTGGTCCATGGCTTAGCGCGCGAGCCCTGGATGCGGAGACCTGGCGGCGAGCAGGCCAGCTCCAGGCTGCGGGCGACACAGCGTGTCTGCAGGGAGAAGGGTGGGCTCCCTCTCAGGGGAACTTGCTCCCTTGCTCTCTTTCATTTTCTTTCAGAGGCAAAACATTGTTTTGGTGCTCAGAATCAACCCAAGCCCTATGTGGCTGGCTGCGTACACGCGTGGTTCCAGTCCTTCAAGTACATCTCAAAGATGCAACTGCCACAACATAGGGGATGAGAAGCAACTGAGGAGGTCCTGCCTGGCTGCGCAGTCCAGGGGTGAGCAGCTAGTCAGGACAGGTGCGCCCGGCGTGAGGACCAGATCACTGCTGTCTGATGTGGGTGCAGAAATCCCCCTGGTTCTTGTTATTCAGAGGTGGTCATAAACTGTTTGAAAGCACCAAAGTACTAAAGTATCAGCACAGGAAAAATTCCTGAGTGTGAGTGTGTGTGTATGTATGCCTGTGTGTGTGTGTGGGGGGGGAATATAAATAGTTCTTATAAACCTTGCAGTAATTAGTCAGCATTTTTGGGTTGCTTCTTAAAAATAAAAGGATCATCCTTACTCTTGTTCTAGGCTGGGTTTGGATAAGTAACAAAAGATACAAGCAAAACATCGTAAGCTTTTAGGATCAAAGTAAAGAACATGAAGAAAAACGAAAACCAGAATCACGGTTCATCTCAAAGGCATGTCCCTTCTCATTCAGAAGCAGAAGAGAATGGGGATATTAATGCAAAAGGGCAGGCCTGTGACGGTCTAACAAGGGTTCCTCAATGGGGCATTCCTGACGCTATGGGCTGGGTAAGTGTCGTGGGGCATAGGCTTTCCTGTGCACCGTGGGACGTTTCGCAGCATCTCTGGTCTCTACCCACAAGATGCTCATGGTACCATGCTGCTGTGGCAACAAGGAATGTCCCAGACACTGACAAATGCCCCTGAGGGTGGGAGAGGGAAGTCACTGCCAGCTGAGAGACACTGTTCTAAACAAAGAGAAGTATTTGAGAGGAAGAAATAACTATAAATCCATTCACTAGTGTGTTTGCTGGCAGTCAGTTCTTCATAAAAATACATTTTAAGTCATCAAAACTCTATTTTGTGACAACATGATCAGATTTGATTTAGAACAAGTGCCCCAGTGTCAACGGCTCTTAGGAGACCAGAGCACATCAGCCACAAAAAAGACATAACAAACCAGCGTTCATCAAAACTGCACCACAAAGGATGCCATCAGGAAAGTAACACAACAACCCAGAGGAGACAGAATACTTTCAAATCATCTATCTGATAAGGAACTAGTGTCCAGAATATGTAAAGAGCTCCTACAATTCAACAGCGAAATGACAAAACACCCAATTAAAAAAAAATGGGCAAAGAATTTGAGTAATTCCTCCAAAGACAACAAATGGCCAAAAGCACATAAAAAGATGCTCCACATTATCCACTAGGATGGATACAACCAAAACGAGGGACAATAGTCATGGCTGATCAGGGTATGCAGAAGGTGAAACCCCCAGACATGGCTCGTAAAATGGTGCAGCCCCTGTGCAAAACAGTTTGATGGGTCCCCAAACAGTTAATCATAGAGTTACCATATGATTTTTGTCAAATCCACTCCTGGGTATATGCCCACGAGAAATGAAAACGTACGTCCACACAAAACTTGCCTAAGAGTGTTCACAGCAGCAGGTTTGTTAACACCACATAGTGGAAGCAACCCAAATGTCCCCCCAGCAAATGAACGGGCGAAGAGAATGCAGCATCTTCCTGCCGTGGAACAGTACTTGTTAATAACGGACACCTGCCACATGGATGAACCCTGGAAACACTGTCCTATGAAAGAAGCTGGTGGCCAAACACCACACTGCATGATGACACACACACATACATGAAATGTTCAGAGCAGCCAACTCTGGAGGGACAGGAAGGACGCCAGCGGGAGCCTGGGGCTGGTGGGTTGGGGGGGCAGGCAGGGACTGCTAGTGGGGGCCAGGTCCCTTTCAGAGGTGACAAATAGGTTATAAAATGAGACTGTGGTACAGGCTGCACAGTCCTGCGAATAAACTAAAAAGTACCGAATTGTGCATTTTAGATGACTGAACTTTATGGTAGGTGAATTTACCTCAATAAAGCTATTTATTAAAAGAAGGAGAACAACACACCCCTAATAGCCAGGACCCTGTGAAGCCCAGGCTGTGACATTAAGGGTGAGGAACGCTTCCTCACAGGAGCTGGCTCGTCCTCTGTGGGGACCGCATGGGATTCAGCGCCAAGATCCCAGCCTGGTTTTTGAAATGCAGGGAATTAAAATTTTGGAAGACTTTTTTCTCTCTAATTCCTAGGCTTGTTAATTCTCCATCTGGTGATGGTGACTAACTTGGATGAATTTATGAATAAAGAAACAGAAAAGGCTTCCGGCTCAATCCTGCGGACCCCGGAAGAAGAGAACAATGATGTCACAAATCTCCACGAGGTGAGATGGCAAAGCCAAGTTTCCTCTCCCAGACCTGTCTGTTGGAATGGCATCCAAGAAAACACAGCAAGCCTTTCTGATGACAAGAGTAAGTGAAAATCCAGGTTTTGTTTTTAAATCGAGAATCTATGTAAAGAGACATGAAAACCTATGTCCACACAAAAACTTGTTCACAGCAGGGGTATTTCTAAGCCCCCAAATGTGGCAGCAGCCCTGCCCCCCTCAGTGGATGAATGCAGCCCATGCACGGAGAGACGATCATTCGGTCGTAAGACGGAAGGACACAGATGGACACGGGACTCCGTCAGCTCCACGAAGGCAGCCAGATAGAAAGACCACACAGCACATGACTCCATTCCCGTGAAACGTCCAAAACGGGGAAACCGAGGGACAGGAAGAGATTCGTGGTGGCCGAGGGCCGGGGCACGGAGGCCGAGGCGTGGAAACGCACGTGCTCTTTCCGGGGTGAGGTCAGTATTCTAAAACTGATCTGACTGTCCTGCGGGTCTGCGAATCTACTAAAAACCACTGACCCGAACCTTCAAACAGGTGAACTGTATGGCATGTGAGTTACATCTCCAGAAAGGTGCGTTTGAGAAGTACCCAGAGCTCAGCGTGCGGGTGGTTCCCGGTGAAAGGTCCCAGCGTCACGGCAACGGAGTCTGGACTCCGAACTCGAGGTAGTTTACGGAGCTGTTAGCTTCGGAAGTGGCTCTTTTAACGACTCCGTGTTAACGCCACCGTCTCTGCCAAGACCATTTTGTAGTGTAATTAGGATTGCAGTGTTCTTCAAATAATGAAGGCAAAGAAATGAGCTCAGAGTTTTATTTAAGCGTTGACTTTTAGAAGTCACAGCAAAACAAGTATTAACTCGCGTCACGGTAAAAGTGTTTATCGAGGCCCGTTGCGTAACCGGACATACTAACTTCTATTTTAGGAACACAAATATCTTGCCATTTATTTCTGGAAGCTACTGCTCTATCAGCTGGTCCAGTCTTAAATAGGAAGGATGGTCACAGAGGAAGTGTGTGGGGGGAGGGACAGGCAGGGACAGGGAGAGTCTCTCACTGGATGTTCAGTGTAGCTCTTAAGAGTTCGACAGTGAATTGCAAGTTCAATTAAAAGGCACGTAGAGGTCAGGTAAGGACATTCATTCAGTTCAAAAGGACAATCTACATTCCTGAAAACAGAATAAGGTGATGGAGAACTCAGATCTTCTCAATTTGAAGCCGAATACATTTCCTTTGGTGTTATGTCATAAAAACCTAAGGGTCCCCTATAATTCCCCTAAACGGAGGACCCTATAGAGCCTGCACGTGTTTCTGTAATTGCTTGCTACAATGCAGATAGGGCAGAAGGGCAGTGAGGTACTGTCTACCTCACAGGGCTGCCGTGGGCATCCACAGCCCCGCCTGCGAAGCCTGCCCCTGGGTCTGGCCCTCGGCTGGCAGAGTCCATGCCACCTGCCATCATTATTTATTTTACAAATCTTTATTTTCTGTTTTCCATACTTTAGAAAAGGTGGAATAAAATCATTCTAAGTAAAAAGCAGGTTTGAATGAGCATGTTAACGCAGGAAAAAAGAAAAAGAGAGGCATTTTCCCCAGAACTGGATCTGTACCCTGCATTTTGGCGCCCCTGCTCTAAGGGAACCAACTGGTACTGCAAATGGAATTATCACTTGTCTCTGCAGACGCTCTTCTTCAAAGCCAGATTCTGCTGCCCCTGGGACCAGGGCCACAAACCTGCCCCAACGTGCTCTCAGAGCTGGAGAAACAAAGAAGGCTACTTCCTGTTTCTCCCCATCCGGCACCAAAATGAGTCACCTGGACTCCATCATGAGATTAAACACATGTCGAAAATTTCATGCATACAAGTGGAGATGGCTTCAGTCACCAGGAGCAAAAAGACTGCTTTCTCATTCCATCAAGCGTCTGAGCATGACGTCCTCGGCAAAGGCACATTCAGGAGGAGTTTTGTTTTTCAGGCCACAGACTTTCTCTTGTTTCATAATTGAAGATAAAATTAAGTCAGAGTGTAGTAGATGAAGATATGAGTTACAAAAATATTCTGAAAAGCCTCTTTATGGAGCCTGTAACTCATCCTAACAGGTCACGTGGCGGCCGAGTTACCCAGGACAGACGCAGATCAGATGGGTTTCTCCATGTTGTGCCTGAAGTAACACTTTTGTTCTGAGCACTGCAGGAATTGTGCCATAAGAAATCATACTCTGTCTCCCTGTGTTTAGAGTACGCTGATATGCTCAGGAACAAAAACATAAAATCAAAGATCGGTTTTCTTTTAAACACTGGAGAGTTGACAAGAAAGGCATGAAATAAAATGTTCCTAAACAGAGTAACTAAATATTCTGTATTCCAACAATGAAATGAGAAGAGTCTGTGTATTAAAAATGGCTCCTCAGAAGGAAGTATTACATGCTTTTGGAATATTGTACAAATCTCTTGCCACATTCCACTTTGAAATGCGTTGCAATAAACCACTTTTTACAAAAAAACTAAAATGGTCACAAAGTAGAAGAGAAGGGTGGAAAAAGATTTTCCACTCAATTTATTTTATTTGGTGGGTGAGTGGCTGTCACTGCAGCCCTTCTATTAGTTCAATACAAAAACAACCCCCAACACCCATGATTCTGGAGGCAAAGCACACCCGGAACCACAGCCGTTGCCCGTGGAAACCAGGCGTGTCTCACAGGTGATCTGGACACTGAAACAGCAACACAAACCACAGCACTGTCGGGGTCCTGGGAACGGTGAGCCAGGACGACAAACCCGGGGGCCCCCGCACTCCCGGGGCACGCCTGAGATGCACGCTCATGGCGGCCTTGCTTTGCAAAGACAGGGACGTGTGTATTTGCTCCTGCCATTTCCTTCCATTTCTTCTTCGCTGAGATGGGCCTGGCCTGGGACACTGCACCCCCTCAGGCCAAGGGCTCCCAAGAGCCGGCGGCGTCCGAGCGCGCCCCTGGCTGGGGGCTCCACCGCTCTCTTTGGGAAGGCCCCGAGCAGGGCGGCCCGCTGCACCCCTCCCTCACCGCGTCCTCCTCAAGTCTGGCCTCCTTCCATGCGCCTCAAGCACCTGGAGGGGGAGGCCTGGGTGAGGCTGCAGAACCAGCTGGGGCCCCCGCATGAGAAAGGGGCAGCGGTGCGGGGGCAGAGGAGGGGACCCGACAACCTCTGCCTGCGGTCCCTCCGGCCGGCGGCGCTGGGCTCCCCAGAGGGGCTGCTGTGGGAGAAGGCCCAGCCGAGCCACCCACACGCCAGCAGGGGCTCTGAACCCTCCCCTGGGGCCACGCGCATGCAGGGTCCCGGATTCAGACTGTCCTCTTTAAACTGCACGTTCTGAATACAAAATGGCATCCCTAAATCCTAGCACAGAGCCTGGGGAACAGCAGGGCCTGACAAGCGTGTAGGGAGCAGACAAAGAAGCCCAAATTCGCACGGTCGCTCAGGACTCAGGGCCAACTGTTGGCCCACAGCACCCCTCATGGGCGAGGAAACCGTCTCACAGCAGACGCTGGGGGCTCAGGCAAAACCCCAGAGAGAAACAAAAGGAACCTAGCCTTGGGGGTGGGGAGCTGCACAAGGGGCCGTGAGACACAGTACCTGCAAGAGGGGGTCTGGGGGAAGGCCGGGGCCAGCGAGGGCAGAGGGGAGGGGGGAGCTGCCTGCCGGGCAAGGGCAGCAGGTGCAAGGTGGCCCCGCCAGGCCAGGGGGCAGGAGAGCGCAGCCTGGCTGCAAGGAGAGAGCGTTCGCACTGTGCTAGCAGGGCCTTCGCTCGAACACACCCAAAAACAAGGCTGGAGGTAGCTTTGCTTCTAAACTTGTAGACACTGGTACTTTCTTAAGTGTCTTAATACAATTATGAGAGAGCACACACCTCTATGAATAGTCTGTGTTGCCGTAATTACAGTGCCACGTGTAATTAATGTCATTACCAACTCGACTTACTGATCTACTTACAACTTGAGTTTGGTTACATACACCTTGTGCTGAAGTGTAACTAAGGACGCATTAACCAAGAGTCTGTTTTGCAAGCACCAAAAGCCACAGAAACATAAAAATGAATTTTATCTAGGCTTTTGTTTAACGATATGATAATTAAATTAATGCAGACACCAAGTCGCCAGTTAGGAGAATGACACGTTACAGTCACCCAAGTGCAGAGCAGGAGAAGGTGTGCATGCAGCTGCCGATCCGCATCCTACAGTGTTTGGGGCTGGCAGGCTCGAAAGAGCACTCACGTGCACTCAGAAAGATAATTTTACACAAATATATTTCAGCATATAAAAACTCTTGCTTGCAAATTTAAACTTTGAAAACCACACTGCCCAAGTAACACGTGACAAAAGACAGGAAATAACATTTTGAAAACCGGAGTTTTAGGTCTCATGTCATTAAAAATACTGTAAGAGGATTGTATTAAATATCAAGAAGTTCTTTTTTTTATTAAGATTTTTTATTTATTTATTTGAGAGAGAGAGAATGAGAGATAGAAAGCACGAGAGGGAAGAGGGTCAGAGAGAGAAGCAGGCTCCCTGCCGAGCAGGGAGCCCGATGCGGGACTCGATCCCGGGACTCCAGGATCATGACCTGAGCCGAAGGCAGTCGCTTCACCGACTGAGCCACCCAGGCGCCCAAATACCAAGAAGTTCTACCTTATTAATAAGCAGGCGCAGAGTTTTCCTATGAAAGGACATGCTCTTGGCTGACAGCGTCTGAAATGAACCTGCCTCCGAAGGATGACGTGGCGCAGTGGTGTTTTGGAGCCCTGGCGTGGGCTGACAAACGGAGCTCAACCAGCCTGGCACAAGCTACCAGATCAGCAAGCAGCTGGGTCAGTGCCAGCGATGGGGGCTGGCTACAGGAGGGCCCCTCACGCCTCCATTCCCGCAAACTGGGCCCAGCGCCCGTCTCAGAGGGGCTGCCCCGTCTAACACCCACCGACGTTGCTGACGGTGCGTGAATGACCCTCTGCTTGGCCATACCCGAGATCACGTTTTTAGCCAGACAAAAATCCAAAATTGAACGTGAAAACCATTTCACATAAAGCACACCCGTCACAAGCTCAGATGCTTTCTCAATTTAAAAACCCACTGAATGAAACAATCCCTCTCTTCTGTGCCCTCGGTGCTGCATTTGGATACAAAGGCAAGATCTCGGACTCCCCTGCCGGCCCCTCGGCTCTCTTACAAGAACTGAGCATCACACACACAGGGACGGAGTAATTAGGGAACATCACGCACTGAAGTAAGAAACAGGGAGAGAAAGCTCTGTGCGTCCAGCTAACCACAAGCTGATCCACAGGCCTGTCTCACGGGAGCACCGGGCTCCTGCCATCAGCGGCCTCGAGGCCTAAGAACGTGCCCCGTGACAACACAGAGAAGGCAGGTGGGTGGGCTGGGTGGCATCCGGTGCATGTTCTGCTCTTCCCATAGTTTTACACAAAGAATCACTTTATTGTCACATCATTTCTGTTTAATAACCAGTGTTAGTATATCACATATCTAACAACTGCTGTGGTCCAAAGTTAGTGGCTTGCAAACTGGGTCACACTTTCTGATAAAAACTAACTTTGCAAGCAAGCCTATGGTAGCCTGAAAGAACACAGAACATGAGCATCTCGTGGGAGTCAGAGCTGCTGGGTGTTCAAGCCCAGAACCAGAAGTTGGAGCCCTCGGGGTCCTGAGCCTGATCCCGACCGAGGCCCTGGCTTGGCCAAAGGAAGGGGTCCCGCACAGCGCGGTGCGTGGCCATGCCCGAGCTAAGGGGGAGCCGCGCAGGGGGCAGGGTGGGGGCTGAGGGGGGAGCCGGGCGCAGGGGCAGGGTAGGGGCCGAGGGGGGAGCCGGGTGGGGGGCAGGGTGGGGGCTCAAGGGGGAGCCCGGCAGGGGGCAGAGTGGGGGCCGCTGGCTGAGGGCGCAAGCCCCAGCCAGGCCAGCTGACTGAATGCAGGTTTATGTGGCCTGGGGCACGGCTTCATAATCAGCTTGACGTTATTTTTATTAAGGGTTGTTGAGGGGTGGCTTTGTTACTAATTATACTTACGTGTTTAATAATTACCTGTGTGTTTGTAGACTTGCTGCCGCCCGGACTGACAAAGGTGTGAGCGTTCTCTGTGTATCAGATAAAACAAAATACCCACTTCTATTCCTTAAGCATCAGAACCCACCTTAGGGTCCTGTCTCTACACAGAACTGCGATGAGGGACTTTCTTTGGGTCTGTCCAAAGGACCGCAGTGCCGCTGACTCAGCACGTTCTAGAATCTGCTATAAACGTCAGTAAAACGTCACTGCCCAAGTAACAAGTGACAAAACTCTCTAACGTCAGTAAAAAACTCTGCATCTCGGGGCACCTGGGGGGCTCGGTTGGTTAAGTGTCTGCCTTCGCCTCAGGTCATGATCCCGGGGTCCTGGGATCAAGTCCCGCATCAGGCTCCCTGCTCTGCGGGGAGTCTGCTTCTCCCTCTCCCTCTGCCTCTCCCCTGCTTAAGCTCTCTCTCTCTGACAAATAAATAAATAAAATCTTCAAAAAAAAATTCTGCATCTCGAACACAATGTTCACCAGCATCCCCACCGGCAGGTGCTGCGGCCTTTCCATGCGGGGCAGAAACCCCCGCCCGGTGGGTTGGGAGCATGCTCCCCCTTCAGAGGCGGCTCTGGGTTCTCAATGCAAACACGACTCGACAAAACCCAACTGCAAGAAGATACTTCAATTACATTCTGTGGCTCGTTCTCAAGTCAGATACAGATCCACTCAGAGTTTTCCAGAAGTGTAATAAGAAGTTTACTGACTATTCACAGATTTTGGAAGGCGTGTCTTCCACATTATTTTATTTATCTTTTTTAGGAGCTCGCTGAAGTTCTTTTGGAAGCCAGTCAGGACAGTAGACTCCAATGTGCATCAAACCCTGAAGCAGTCCATCTAAACGTACGCTGGTGTAAGTGCAGGTGTCTGATCTCGGTCCCGGGTGGGGCGTGGTGGATACAGAGCCATGTGCTGAGCGTAGGGGAGCCTGCGCTCCACCTTTGCAACCCCCTTTGCAATTTCTGGTATTTGTACATGTGTTTGTGCTTCTCAGAGGATTTTACCTTCTGCATCCAGTATTAGCTTTTGCACGAAACTCCATGACTCTGAGAGAGACCAGAATTCTTTTCACTGACAAAACTGTGCTGACACTTGATCGGTAGGGTTTTAGGTGCTCTGAGAACCAAGCTGACACGGACGGAGGACCCAGTAGGCCACAGTGCCCCTCCACACACGTGGCTGTTGACGTCTAAAGTATTTAAAATTAAATAACATTTAAAATTTGGTTCTGCAGTGGCACTAGCCACATATCACGTGCTTCCCAGCTGCGTGTGTCTGGAAGATAGTTCTGTGCTCCCCACTTGAGGCTGATAGGACTTCCACACCGGGGGGTGTGTGTGAGCTAGAGATAGAGAGAGAACGAGCTCTGCAACACGGCAGAAGACAAGCTACAACGGGCGTCGGTCTGCTTCTCGCCGTCTAAGGGTTTACTACACATTGTCGAGGTTTCTCCAGCTACCAGGTGGCTTGGTGTGCACCTGCGAGGAAGTACCTTCCTCTCTTCAGATCCCTAAGCTTTTAAACATGTATGATTCACTTAAGAATGACTGGAGTTCTCAATGATGTTTCTTATGCTACTTGCCCAAGAAAACACCCGTTGGGTCTGACAACCGCCGAGGCGCCACCAGCCCATCAGGAAGGTAACTACTTCTGGGTGACTCTTCAGCGCCCATCGACCCCACAGCCCTGTTGCCGTTGCAGGCAGGCTGGGGTTGGGGTGACTGCAGGAAGTGGCTTTCTTAGTAAGTTCACTTCCCGTTCCGTGAAACAGCCGAAACAGCCACGGTGACAGCGTCACTTTGCACAAGGAAGTGTGGGAGGACGTGTGGCTTCGGTAGGAAACGGCGCCTCTGTGTTTGGAGATCTGAAGGGCCCAGTCTCAGTCCCATGTGCCCTTCTCCCTGAGGCACGGACAGCCCCCCACCCCGGGGCTCGATGCACTGGTAGTCCCCCGTCCCGGGCTTGATGCACGGACAGCCCCCCGCCCCGGGCCCGCAGCACAGACAGCACCCTGCCCTGGGCTCACGGCACAGACAGCCCCCCGCCCCGGGCCCGCAGCACAGACAGCCCCCCGCCCTGGGCTCACACCACCGACAGCCCCCCGCCCTGGGCTCACGGCGCAGACAGCCCCCCGCCCCGGGCCCGCAGCACAGACAACACCCTGCCCTGGGCTCACAGCACAGACAGCACCCTGCCCCGGGCTCGCGGGTTGGAGTTCCCTGGAGAGCTCAGCAGCCGTCACGCGGCCTGCGGCTGGTGGGAGGCCTGCCCTTGGCACACTCCCCCACAGATGCGCGGGGAAGGGACACTGAAGACACGTCCCCCAGGAGAGCTCGCACAGGTCGGGCCCTCAGTGAACCTAATTTCCATGTAGGGAGGAGAGATGATTGTATGGAGCCATGTCAGCTGATGATGGTTTCAAATAGGATTACTTCCCATTCTTGAGGCTGGTATGGCCAGAACAGAGCTTTCTAAACGGGCGAGAAGACCTGGCAGCATCCCACAGCTGGGATGAGAAGTTGTAGGACAAAGGACTCCGTAGAGGACTGGCCTTGAGGAATTACCCCGTGGGGGGACAAGGGCAGCCCCCGTCACAGCTGGGGTGTCAGGACTTTCAAAGGAAATGGATGCTCCCATCAAAGTGAAAGACGGTCTACATGGTGCCGCGAAGAGTCGCGTCAGGGCCTCTGTGTCTATTTGTCTCGTTTCTCAGAGTGTCATTCGAATATTGTCTGGAGGGTCTCATCAAGCAAGTGGGTTTTAAGGATGACTAAAGACGTGGATGACTTTTTCGGGGATGTGGTTACCCCTGGAGAGGCAACGTGCTGGTGCGTATTGTTCACGTCTCGCTCCGAGAAACAGCCTAAATAACTTACCAGTGTAATCTGAAATACCAGACTAGTAAGTTACTCCCCACTGTAAAATTTAGATGTGCACCTACATTTTGCAAGCCCTCAGATTTTGTTTTTCACTGTGGTATATTTTTCCTTAAGCTGATTAAATAGAAACATCCAGAAACATGGCTCGCACCTGTGGGGAACTTTATGAGCCAGATACGAGTACCAGGAGAAGTCGAGAGAGGAGCTTTTCCCAGGCCACCTACAGATGAAAAGCAGGTTTTCAAGATTATTGTAGTTTGCTAGGTTTTAAACATTTTAAGGACATCATCGCTTGACATCACTCATTTTGGAAAATGTGCAAGTATGTCAAGACAAACCACTGGTGGTCTTTATTTTCCCCTTTCTGGCAGGAATGATTCTAACCGGAGACACCCTCTACTTTCAGAGGAGAAAAAAAAGATCATGAGATTTTAAGTTCATCCAAAATGAACTGATGTCAGTGTTTAAACAAAAAAAACAAACAAAGCTGAGGAATTCTGATGTTAAGAGATAGTTCAAGGGCACTGGAAATCCTACTTTCTTCAGTGAGGTAGGAAATTGGGGGGCAGGGAAATGCAGAGTCCCACGCTGAATGAAATCAAAACCCAGGGCAGCCTAAGTAACACATACAGTCTCTATCCCGAGTACCTGTTGCATATGGACCCTATGCTGAGGGCCCATCACGTGTGGACCATACATTGAGGGCCTGTTGCAAATGGACAGTTTCTCCAAAGGGAGAGTTGGTCGAACTCCTTTTATTCAAGCTGACAAAAGGTAATGAGTCTCCGTAGTAGCCAGGTGAGCCAAATGTCTTCTCTCCCTTTGCCGGTTTCCTTACCTGGCTCCCAAGGGCCATCCACCAGACACAGCCTCCCCAAAGGCAGGGAGTCTATTTTTAGCCTGTGGAACCAGTTTTCTTCCTGGAGCCTCTGTGGGTGGAGTCTGCTGAGAAGGCTGTGAGTCTCGGCCCAGACCCAGGGGCTGGGGCAGCAAGCGTGGGTGTCCTCTGGAGCCTCCAGGGCAGCTGGGCGTGTCCTTCCCGGTTCTGCCAAGTCACCATCGTAAACATGGACCGAGTGATAACGAGCTGATAAAATTAGTGAGCCAGCACTATCTGGACTCTTAAAAACACAGGGAACCAAAGGCAACATAGGGCTTTCTTCATTTCTGAAGCCTGGGAATGATCCACAGAAACGTTCCTGTGGCTCCTCCCGTGGCTGGGGTCTTTCTCCCTTATGCTCACCACCGGGTATTCTGCTCTGTGCTGGGGCCACAGGAACAGGGCTCTCGGCCGCCTTGCCACCTGGCCCTGCGTGCTGCTCCACCTGTTACTAGCATGCAAGGTTGGCACAGGGGCCTTCCCTCTACCCCTGCTGGAATGCCACTTCCTCCTGCATCCTGACGTGTCTTCTTCAGGAGGAGGGAGAAACAGAGAGGAGACCGTGAGGTGCTGAGTCACGGGGAGACACCTAACGTCATAAGGTCCTACTGGGAAGTGTCTCCTTCCCTGGCGCTGGACCGAGGGCCCGGCCAGAGCAGGAAGTCACGCTAACCCCATCGCGCGGCAGGTCCTCGGCAGGATGCGGGAGTGAGGGTGGGCAGGGAGAGCAGCTCCCGCAAGAGGCCGGGGTGGCGAGGGATGGAGGTGACGCTGCCCTGCACAGACCCTCCGATTAACAGGTCAACCGGCACCCTGACACAGACACAGCTCCGACTCTCCCTCGGGTCAAACAGGCTTCACCGAATCACCTGCAGAAGCATACAGAATGGTCCACGGTAGGGCGGGGACTCTCGTCATCTTATTCTATTCTGGTGCAAGTCTAAACACCGTGTAGCATCTCAGACGCTCACTCTGAAAGCTGTCAAAGGCTTGCTCTCCAGTTACAAAACAAAAAAATTTTTTTAAAGAGCTTTAACATGTAACAATCACCCGCAGGAACCAGTGTTCTTAAATTCCCAATTTTTTAAATCATCCAAATGTTAAAGCATTGGCTTTCAGAAAACAAGAGTGCAAGTACAGGCCTTCCTTCTGCTGAACAATCTTATTTTGGTAGAATTAAACAAATTAAGAGGATGTTTCAGTGACTCACAACGTCAAACGACAAAGAACCTCGAGCCACAAAGCAGATTTTAGAACCGGGGCCGCAAATCCGTCATCATGAGACTGTGCTCCCTCGGGGCTAAGAGGCGGCCGGTCCCGCAGCAGCTGCTCTCCACTCTCACCTCCACTGGACAGAGACTCCGCTCCAGGTGCAGACCCCGCCCGACTGACACACAGCTCAACACTGCTGCCCATTAGAATGGCGAGGGGATCGGTCGCATGGTTTGGGGTTTAAAAATGAACAATTCACCACCCATTCAAAATTGACTAGAATCACGTACGTATTTATAAAATCAGTCCCCCTTTCAGTAGGAAACGGAGAATTCCAAACCAATAATGACATTATACACAGGTAAGTCCCTTCTGGTTCATCCTGGGCCTGAAATGATTAGTTAAGACGCTAGATAACACTGTTCGTAACTAATGAAGGTAACACAGGAGCGAGAACAGAGTGTACTCACGCCTTTACAGGGACGGGACTTAAAGCAAATTATGGACAATGACCCCCCCCCCCCATGGCTGATACAGGAAAGGAGTCCAGGTGAGAGCAGAGAAGGACACCCTGCTGCTCAGGTCACTTATTCATCACAAACCCTACTACAGAACTGTAGAGAGGGTTTTGGGGCTGCCGCCCTATCCCATCCCTCAGCAGGTGGCACCAGAATGGTCCGTGAGCCTCCATGTGTCTTGACTGAAATATGCGTAAGGTTACATCGACGTGAAGTACCAAAGACATGGAGCAATTTCCCTTCCCTGTCCCCACAATCAGGGTGGATTCAATGTCCCGAACACAAGACCAGCCATGTTTTGTCATCCTCTGAAATGACCCCCGATACCTGTAAAATGAGGCGGACGCTGTGCGGGAAACACAAAGAAGATTACTTCTGACGACCTGGAAGGATTCGGACCGTTTTTACGTGCATTTTCCCCTTTTGCTTATGTGTACCTTCCAAGCACGGTACGGCGAGGGAGCGGACAGGGATCCGGGGGCAGGTGCCACCCGAAAGGCCAGCCCAGTAAGACTGTCGTGGGTTGGGGTCTGGGCTGAGGCGTGCGGGTCCTGGTCTGTGTGCTAAGGACCACACAGACGTTTCTAAGGCAGGGGTATAACACCCCAACAGTTTTAGTGGGAAGCCCTGCAGCCACAGTCCATCTCGGGAGGATTGTGTTCAATGACAAAACCTGCTCACTTACCTTGTTGCCCTTCTCCACGCTTGACTCCCGCTTTCCCGCGTGGTTTCCCATCCTGAACCGATGAGCTCGTCAGAAGCTACAAGAAAAACAGAAGGCATTGGCCTTAAAGCTAATACTCTCAGAGTGTTCTACCTTGTTTTCAGTCAGAGCAACAGTCCCGAGGTACCCCCTGCCCGTTTCTGAGACGAGAAAACTAAAACCCCCAGACGTGAGACACACCAGAAGCCTTATTAGTGCGTGCCTTTGTTGGCTTCTGATTAGAATCGGAACGCTTGGACGAGGGGCCCCTGCTGATCCCCACGCTCTGTTCAGGAGCAAAGACCCTTCAGCGTGTTTCCTCAGCCTCGACAAGGAACCCCGGTCCAGACCTTTCGTGGACGGTGTCCACTCCACGGCACACACACAGGGGGGTCCCACCTCCTCTCCAGGTGTGGTGAGCTGCGCTGAGAGGCAGACAGGGCGACACTCCTGAAAACGAACCACCGTTCGGGCTCCCTGTTTAGGGAATCACGGGGCAACAGAAACTGCAGGGTCAGACTGAGGTCTGCTTATCAGACAGTAAGTATCCCAAGAATCTGCAGAATTTGCAAGGAAGATAAAGTTGGATTAAAAAAGCATCTGTTCCTCATCTGGTTTTTCTAACATAAACTTTAGCAGTTTTGTGTCCCCCCAAAAGGCACAAAACTGGAGAATTTAGCCAAACTCATTCTATACCATTCGCTTATCCACCCTCATCCTTGGACGTGTGCTGAGCACCGGGACCAGTCGCTCCGTCACCTGCGCCTGGCACAGGTGCTGGGCTTTAGGGACAATTGTAAAGTGTCATTGTCCACGAGGAACTCTTTCTAAAGAACATGTGAAAACCAACTCCCTGTTGAACATGAAACAGTTTTCCTTGAAGGGTAAAAATGGGAAGGATTTCTAAAACATTACATATGCCTGCATAAAAGGCAAATCTGGCTCCCCGAGAGGAGAAAGGGAAACTGCTTAAGATCTGAATTCTTCCACAGTCTCTCCTAGTCCTGGGTGCCTCTGAGTGACCGTGAAGGGTGCCTTTGCCTCTCTCCATGAGGACCCCGGCCGTCGGCGGGGTGGGTGAGAAAGGGAACAATGACATTTTCAAGTGTCGCTCCCAGGCTGTGTGTGAGCATGCGAGCAGTTATTGGGTGGACAGCACCAACAGCCAACCACCTGTGGAGAGAACACCCTTCCCACCTTGTACGTTGTAAATGGAAATTGGGTCGGGCGATTGCATGTCCAGTGAGAGCCCAGGAAGAGAAAGATTAGGTGAAGTGGCAATAATGAGTTCCAGTAAATCAAAGACATAGCTCTAGCAGCGATAAAACATCACGAACTTTCTAGAAGAATCAGGTGAATTCCGCATGTTTCATGCATGAGAGCGAAAAAAAACCAGTGTTTAAAAATGTATGCTTTTAAAGATGCAAGTCTACCTTTGCAGATAATTTCAGCCTCCAATGTGATTCTATCATCTATCTACGAAATTATTTAAATTGGACCATCACAAAAACCCTAAAAGGAAAAATGGAGGTTTTGACACACATGGTACTTTACTTGATAGGCACAAAAAGGGAAAGAGAGAACTTGTTTTTGTCCTCTTGGGGTCTACACAGTAGTCACAGGATGTGAGTGGGTGTTCTCCCCAGGAGACATGGGTCTGAATGCAGATAGCAGCTGTTCTGCTGAAGTCTGGCCTCTCTTTGATTCCTTGTAGGGTTTTAACTAAATACTGGGAACTTGCAAGATGTATAGAATACACAGAATAACAATGTACTAAACATCTGTGGATCTCCCCCATCTTAGAAATAAGCATTGGTTATACAAAACTAAATGCATGCAATAACAAGTATTGTTAAATGTCTATACTATCCAGAGCAATCTACAGATTTAACGCAATCCCTATCAAAATATCAACAGCTTTTTTCACAGAACTACAACAAACGATCCAAAAATTTGGAACCACAAAAGACTCCGAATAGCCAAAGCTGTCCTAGAAAAACAAAACTGGAGGCATCATAATCCCAGATTTTGAGATATACCACTGTATAGTATAGTAGTATCTGTAGTAATCAAAACAGTATGTTACTGGCACAAAAACAGACACATAGATCAATGGAATGGAACAGAAAACCCAGAAATAAAACCATGATTATATGATCAATTAATTTTGACAATGGAAGCAAGAATATGTAATGGGAAAAAGACAGCCTCTTCAATAAATGGCTTTGGGAACATTGGACAGTTCCAGGCAAAAGAATGGACTTCCTTACACCATACACAAAAATAAAATGCATTAAAGACCTAAATCTGAGACCTGAACCATAAAAATCCTAGAAGAGAGCACAGGCAGAATGTCTCTGACATCAGGTGCAAGAACGTTTTTCTAGATATGTCTCCTGAGGCAAGGGAAATAAAAGCAAAAATAAACGATTAGAACTACATCAAAGTAAAAAGCTTCTGCACAGCAAAGGAAACAATCAAAAAAACTAAAAAGCAATCTATGGAATGGGTGAAGATATTTGCAAATGACATACCCAATAAAGGGTTAGTATCCAAAATATATAAAGAGCTGATACAACTTAACATAAAAACAAAACAAAACAAAAAATCTAATTAGAAAATGGGCAGAAGATATGAATAGACATTTTTCCAAGGAAGACATACAAATAAACGGCCAACAGACACATGAAAAGATGCTCAACATCACTCATCATCAGGGAAATACAAATCAAAACCACAATGAGAGATCACCTC
The DNA here is from genome assembly GCF_003265705.2 of Callorhinus ursinus. Classification (NCBI taxonomy): domain Eukaryota; kingdom Metazoa; phylum Chordata; class Mammalia; order Carnivora; family Otariidae; genus Callorhinus; species Callorhinus ursinus. The sequence goes on along the minus strand of NW_027397073.1, from coordinate 1,496,681 downwards.
AACCTGTCAGAATGGCCTAACTTAACAACTCAGGAAAGGACAGGTGTTGGCAAGGATGCAGAGAAAGGGGAACCGCTGTGCCCTGTTGGTGGGAACGCAAGCGGGTGCAGCCGCTCTGGAAACAGTAGGGATGTTCCTCAAAAATTAAAAATAGAACTACCCTATGACCCATTTGTATTACTAGGTATTAACCCCCAAAATGCAAAACCCTAATTGAAAGGGGCACATGCACCCTGATGTTTATAGTAGCATTACCTACAATAACCAAATTATGGAAGCTGCCCAGGTGTCCATCCACACATGAATGGATAAAGAGGTGGTATATGTACACGACGGAATATTACGCAGCCATCACAAAGAGTGAGATCTTGCCATCTGCAAAGGCATGGATGGAACTAGAGGGTGTTATGCTGAGTGAAACAGTCAGAGAAAGACAATTATATGATCTCACTGGTCTGTGGAATCGTAGAGACAAAACAGGTGGACAAAGGAAAAAAGAGAGAAAGACAAACCAAGAAACACTTAACTCCAGAGAACATGCTGATGGCCGCCAGCGAGGAGGGGCCTGGGGGAGCGGTTAAACAAGGGAAAGGAGAAAAATGAAACACAGGCAAAAAGAGTTAACTTCTTTTAAAGCCGACAACGTGGACTTTCGGGGTTTCCTTCCGTCTGAGCGTAAAGAACCTCACATTACGGACCCTGTACTACCCTGGGCAGCAGTCCAGCCCAGCGCTCCCTGCTCCCCACCCCCACTTCCTCCAACCGGCGCCCCCTCCCCGTCTCCCCAGAGTGATGTTCCCTCCTTCCAGAAAACAAATCTCTAAACCTAAATCAGAGTCGTGTGGGGTGTGTAAATATTCAGGGGCTTGTGGACAAAAGCGGAGCTATTTTTGGACAAAGGACGTTTGATCCAATGACAGGTACCCCCCGGCCCCCCTCCCCCCGCTTGCAGAAAGGTAATGTTCCTTCCAAGCTGGTCTGTCCTCCCAAACTTCCTCACACTTCAAAGCAAAACATGAGGCTGCACTTGGGAGGGTTGTTCCTGAAATATTTAATCAATATTTAGAAAACTCAAGACTACCAGACCCAGGATAGATGGAAGTAACAAAAAAGTCCAGGTCAGACTTCGGAATGCATACAGAAGCAGTTAGAGCTGACTGCCTCTGGGATGAACAGCAAGAGAATTTATTTTATACGTATAATTTTGCGTAGGCAGATTCTTGCCTTAAATGCACATCATGCATTCTGGCCCCCAGAGAGAAAGACAAGAAATACAAGGTGAAGAGTGACGTTCGATCGTTGATTAGGACCTTCGTCCTGGACGAGGCCTTCCAAGGCACCCGAGGATGAGGGGTATCTGGTAGGACTGCGGGCAAAGCCATGGCATGCACAGGAGTATGGGCACTGGCTTCACTGAGAGCTAGCAGGGTGGCCGCAGAAGGACAAGGCCCTGTGACGGAGCGCTCACGGCCGCCCACAGGCCTCCCAAACATGCTGACAAGAACCAGCTGCAGACCAACCAGTGGGACACTGGCGAGCTGTCTTTATTCCACTGCATTTTCTTTTTTTTAAGTTTAATTCTTTATTTTTTAAGTCGTCTCCACACCCGACGTGGGGCTGGAACTCAATGACCCTGACATCAAGAGCCCTATGCTCTCCTGACCAGGCCAGCCAGGCGCCCCTGTTCCATTTCCATTTCTGAAATTAATTGAATTGAGAGAGCAGAATTTTGAACATGTGGAATGCAGCTTGGAAGCCAGCTGACTCTAAAGCGTCTTGAGTAATTGGAGAAGCTTCTTGTGAAATAATAAAAAAGGGAAGTAGGGGAGGGCGGGGGGGTGGGGAGGGTTGGAGCTGGAAGCAGAATGACCTCTGGTTGCAGAGGACACACTGCTTAGGGTGAAGTCCAGTTCCGGGGGGGGGGGAATGCCTAAACAGCCCCCAGGGGTTACTGGAAATTTCCATAACAGTACATGAACTTCCATACTATTGCAAGCTAGGAGGCTAAAATTCAGCATAAGCTGTTCAAGGTCACAATCCATTGCTGACCATGCAGCCTTCATGGTTCAGAATTCACCCCTTCTGCAGCCAACACTACTACCTGGCCCCTTGGTGGAGATCCTGAGCGACCCCACAGACAACACCCACCGCGGGCGGCTGGGAGTGCACATGCGCAGCAGGGGTGACATGCGTGGGGGCGCAGGGGTGAAAACAGGGCACTTCTAAGTATTTTAACCAACTGCATCCTGCTGGGATTCTAACATTTCCAAGTGCAAACATGGCAAGTCAGAGCGAGGTGCCAATCCAGGCTAGTGCTTTGTGAAGCAGGGCAACTGGCTCCACCTCTCTGAGCCTCAGATTCCTTTAAAGTGGAAGGAAGGTAAGCTCTTTGGCTGCCCTGTGGCGAGAATGAAGCAGCCACAGGGCTGGTTAGAGCAAGGGTGAGCTCTCGGCGCCGCTGGTTTCTGCTCTCCTGTCCCTCCCAGCAGGTGCACGTGACAGGGTGGGGGTAAGCCGCTGCAGGAATGCAGAGACCTTGCCGTGGGCATCCCCTCAAACTGACAAGGTCGAGGGAAGAGAAGGGGGTAAGAACAACAGTGGCCCTGGAGAAGCCCAGGAGAGACGCCACACCAGGAGCCCGAAGCGAGAGCTCAGGCCCCCCAGGGACCAGCCCGACACGGGAAGTTAGGCCACTGAGGCTGGCTCAAGACTGTGCTGAATGGGGCAGCGAGAAAGGAGAAGTCCGCCAACAGGAGCCGCAAGAGACAGCTGTTCCCGGCTTCAGAAGAGCCTTCCGATACTCGCCCAGTGCATTTTTACAGGCAGGGGGGTAAATTTATTGTGAGACAGAGAAGGTCCTAGACATCGCCCAGACCCAAGCCTCCCAGAACGTGGGGGTCCTGGGAGCGCCTCGTGGACAGGGAGGCTGGGTGCCGTGGTGCAGGGTCAGAGGTGATGTGGGGAACTGGTCATCCACTTCCGCTCTTCACTTTGCCCTGGGGCTTATAGCAGCCCACCTTCTAGGTTATGTAATTACAGGAATAGCCCCGTAAGCTTTGTTCCCATTTCGCAGCTGAGAAAGTAACATTTAGAAGACTGAATCTAGCTTTGAGAGTATCGTGCCTTTAGGAAAATATTTTAGTTAGAAATAGGGATTTTTAACATATTATAAATATATCTTATGTGAATAAAACCGTTACAGTAGGTCTAAGATAGCAGACATTTCTGTATTACTAATTAGCACAATAAAAAGAAATAAGATCTTACACTAAGAGGTAGCCTTGAAAAAAACACGGATGACAAGAACCTGTTCCTTATAAACACTTGCACGGGGATACACAAGTTTACTAATGAGAACAGAGGGGCATTCTTAAACGGAGGTCAGAACAGCTGCAGGATTCAGTAAGGTCCGGACCCAAAAGCCGCAGACCCGACCACACTTCACTACCATGTCCGCCCCCCTCTCCGTCCCTAGAGAATGGCTTGTATGTTACATAATGCGCTGGACGCAGAACGAGACAAACAGGTTATGACCTCAAAGAGCTTATCTTCCACATGTCTGAACTGGAAACGTTCAACTTTCTTCTAATAACATTTTTAAAAAATAAATAGTTGCTTCATGCTCAGTAGGGAGCCAGAGGGCTGACTTCGTCATTGGTCTCTGGTGCATTATCCACATATGCTGTTTCAGAGCAATGTTTTCCCTGTTCTCTGTGCACCTGCCAAAGTGTGGGCATGGCCAGCAAGAATCCCCGTGGGGGGCCACTGGTGGGGGGAGCTGAGAAGGATGGGCTGGGGTCTATGCTGGCCAGATGTGGGTGGAGCACTGAGCCCCCCCCCCCCCCGGGTGATTTTGCTAAAATCTACCTGCCAGAATCTGTGGGGCATTCCCAGCAGAGAAGACTATTAACATGTACTTACGGCAGCAGGATTTAAAAATCCCACCAGGGTAACTTTTGCTTTCTTGATCTTTAAAATCAATTAAGTGTACTTTGCCATTAACCATTCATGTAATTTTTGTTTTTCACTAGACTCTAAAGGTCAACAGACTTGGTTGTTATCTCCACTACCGCTCCTACTTCCTTGGGTCCTGGGTCTGAAGGGCCCCAGCACCTGGCCACTGGGGTCCAGCAGGGGCACCCAGGAGACGCTCACTGGACACGTGCTGCAGGACCGGACACATCCAGATCTGTGGGGCCCCAGGGATGGAGTGGGTCCGTCGCTCCTGCTGACCGAGGAACCACCAGGCACGCATGAGTGTGTCGTATTTCGGAGGTGGTCCAACTACAGATTCTAGAGGCATGGAAGGCAAGGGAAGGATTGTGGATTTGTGCATCTGCACAGAAGAGGCTTATCTGACCTCTGAATTGTGGGTTGGACACTGAGGAGAAAACCGCAGACAGAGTGTAGTCAGGGTGTACCTCAGGAACGGCGTAACCCGAATAAAGGTAATAAAACAGGAGGCAGTGACATTTCCAAAGGGGCGGCCTCATTTGCTTTTTGGGACTGCTAACCACAGACAGAAGGTACTCCCCCCACGGGGAGCAACCCCCCTTCCCTCTCCCCTGCACAGGAAGGCCGCCAACCTCGGAGACCCCAGCTTCCTGAACTCTGTGCTCCCCGACGACTGTGTGGTGCTCCCGACGCTTGCCAGGCACACACCACACACGTGTCCAACAACAGGGCACAGGGAACATGACGAGAACGCCTCTGGCCGCCCCGTCCAACCCCGTGAAGCCGCACAGCCTTCCCGAAGTCCACCCAGGGCAAACAGGGTCGGCGTTGATGTTTCCAAATGGCGATCTAAAAGGCTTCGCAGTCTGGAGAGTGAGTGTTTTAAGGATTTCGAGCCATCTCACAGAAGAAGGGGTGGGAGGAAGGGAGAGCTTTCTTAAGTTGGAAGCTTGTTGTTTAGGAGGACAACAGCATTGAGGGGGGACAGACACCTGTCCATCTGACCTTGCGCAAGTCAGCTGAACTCAGCCTCGGCCCCCACCTGCCTGACCTACTTGACGAGGTGGTTGGGAGAGTCAGGCGACTTGACAGCCACACCGTGAGATGTGTAAGACATGGGAGAGCGTGGGCTGCCTCCACAGCGCCCGGCCGCGCCCACACAGCACTGGGAAGGGTCCATGAGTCCTGCCCCTGGAAACAGTGCCACCGACAAACCCTCAGATTCGCTCCAACTCTGGTGAGAAGCCTCAGTGCAGGCAGGGCACCGGCCCTGCAGCCGCGTCCTCCGCGGGACTACTGCGATCCTGAAGACCAGGGTGTTCTGGACTGTGCTGTACGTGGTCAGGCTTTGTCACAGCCAAGGGGAGCTTCTGCTCCCCACAGACTACCAACAAATCCAGTTACACCTTGAATGCAGATGAACGGACTGCTTGGAAGCTGTCCTAACTGCCTGAGACTGGTGCTACTGGGGTGTGGACGTCAGCCCCTCGGCTGGCTCGTGCAGCCCCGTGCTCGGCGGCACGCCGGCGGGAACCGGACTTTGCTTCCTTTTCCTCGACTCCCTACATCGAGACTCCACAGCCCCCAGAGGTCCTGGCAGAGGTTGGGGAGGGAAGTGGGCAAGTAATGGACTCCCCTGGTGATTAATACCAGGAACAGCACAAGAGGGGGCCCTGACCAGGGAGGCCATTTGGAATTCAGTGGTTTCTTTTCAGAAAGAGTGGAAAACTAAGTACAGAGGGCAATCAAGAGCATTCAAACGGCCATTCGCGGGCCAGACCTCACGGCAGGTGCTGGGGATCCGGCGGCGAGCAACAGGTAACACGTTCATTAGCCAGGGGAAAGCTCACAGGAGCCTTAGGTGGGAATGGGGAGGTTCAAGCGATTCAGTTTTAAGTACTTCAAGAAGTAGCATGACAGGGCCAGGAACGAGGTGCACAGACGCTGGTGTGCTGGACAGACGGAACGGAAGAGGAGCGGTGGACGCTGGTGTGCGCGTGGACAGACTGTCCCGAGGAGGAAGGAGGCGGGCGGGAGGGAGGCTCACTGGGCTGAGTGACAGCCCCCGCCCTCCTGCCATGTCCTCCGGTTTGATGTCACTTGAGGGAAGCTCCTCAGTTCTCCAGACCCCTCCTTCCACTTCCTCTCCCAGCTGATGACTCACTCCTGCTCCAGGAGAAGCACCCAGACAGGCAGCCCCTCCCGGGCCCGCGGGGTCCGCAGACCACCGCACACACAGCTGCCCGCTGCCTCCCCCTGCGCGGGGGGTGCTCACATGTGGTCTCCCATGGAAGTTCAGATCCGGGGGCAGTGACAGCCAAATACCACCATGCCGTTTTGCTGCTTAGCAGACCGTTTTCAAAATTCTTTCACTACCTCAGAAGCAGCTAGAAAACACAGTAATGGTGACAATTTAAAAGCTTCTCCACCTGACTTCCCCCCACAGAGACTGCATAACATCTCTCCGGACTGCTTACTCTTCGTCCGTGTAAATATGCTCTCCGTTTTCATGCACTTAGAAGCGGGTATGGGAGCTCAACCAGAACACACGTGTAAGATGCGGTATAACAACTGTGCTGGGAGGGGTGCATGACCCTGACCCTGGAGGTCAAAGGGCCCTTCCCAGGGTTAGGGGTTGTGTTTTGTCCCCCCAAACATCTGTGCACAGCCTAACCCCCAGTGCCTGTGACCTGACTAGGAATAAGGTCTTTGCAGGTGCACTGAAGTTAACAGGACATAGGGGGTTAGGGTGGGCCCTACTCCAATGACTGGTGTGGACAGAGACACAGCGGGTCTACAAGCAAGGGGACCCCGAGGGACAGTGGCGGCCACCTGAAGCTGCAAGGCAAAGAAGGATCCTCCCCTGGAAACTTCAGAGGGTGCATAGCCCGGCCCACACCTTGATTTTGGACTTGGGGCCCAGAACTGGGGTGAATGTATTTCTGTGGGCACTCATCCAGTCTGGGGCCCTCTGCTGTGGCAGGGAACTAACACACAGGGAAAAGGGCAGAGCTGCCGCAGACTCCGAAGCAGGAGCTCTTAGAAGGGAGGAGGCGGAGGGGGGTGGGCACAGCGTGTGCAAAGGCCCTGAGGTAAGGAAGGCTGTGGGTGGAGTCTGAGTGTGACAGGAAGGTGACGGAACACCACGAATCAGCTGAGGTCCAGGACCATCCTGCGGCAGATGAGTCAGCTCAGCTGAGACGACTGACGCTGCCACGCGGGTGAGCCTTCATCCATTTCTAGACCGAAACCCGGGTCGGGGACGAGCAGGCTCCACAGAGGGCTGAGTTCCCAGAAAGCCTGGGCTACAGACGAGTGTCTGTGCCGCCCCCCCCCCCGACTCCTACGTCGAAGCACTGACCCCGCGTGATGGCAGCAGGACGGGGGCCTGTGGGAGGTCCACGAGGGGAGGACTCGCGCCCTCAGGAGAGACCCAGACGACTCCCAGCCCCTTCTCCAGGGGATGTCACAGCAAAAAGACACCGTCCATGAACCCCCACGAGGGTCCGCCCCAGACGCCGAATCTGCCGGCACCTTGATCTTGGGCCTGGGGCATCCAGACCTTCAAGAATGAACATCTGCTGTTTCTCAGCCCCCAGTCTGTGGGCCTAAGAGGCAGCCTGGCAGAGGCGAGCAAGGTCGTCCAGAGCGGGAGCTGCGGGCTGGCCTCCCTGGTCTCCAGAACTCGGCATCAGCTGCGGCTCTGATGGCATCGACGGAAAACCCAGCTCCATCCAGACCCCCACAGGAGCGTCTGAGAAGAGCTGGCTGCTGGATCTGGGGGTACGGACAATCCCGCCTTAAGGTGTCAGTAACACCCACGCGCTCACTGTCACCACGCCTGTTCCCTCCAGGCTTATCAGACGGAAGGCAGTTTCCAGCTCGCAAGAGCCCTGCCTCAACGTCATCGGAAACCACTTGAAAGGGAAGTTATGGAATTGCAGAAAAACGAGCTTGCAGTCCCTGGAGGTTGCTGCTCCAGGGTCGGCTGACAGTAGATAAAGCACCACCAGAGCAGGGCCGCAGTGAGTGTGAGGACCCAGCCTGGGGCGCCGACCTCCCTGCCACAGAGCACTTTGCTGGAGGGAGGAAGAGGCAGATCACCCGGCAGCTCGTTCACCTTCCAAACTGTCTGCTCACATGCTCACGATCCTATGACCGGGTAAGATTCTGTAGCTCTTACAGGGGCAGAAAAACCTCTCCGTGCATAAACAAGTCATAGGACGCTGGCTTCGCTCCTAGCACCCGGCCCGCCAGGCCCGAAGTCACGTCAAGCCCGGCCTTTCTGATATGTGGGGAGAGACTCTGCTCAGGTGCACTGTGCACACCCTTCCCTCGGCGGGCGGGGGATCTGGAGACCTGGCAGTCCTGGTGGCCGACTTGATCACCTCGAGGGAATGCTGCGTCCCACCGGCTCCTGGGAGGCTCCAACGGGCAGGCCGGGCACAAGCTGCCCAATCCAGGGGCCCGGCAGCTGGAACGAGGCAGGCCGGCGGCTTCAGAGCAGAAGTACCTGCAGCATAACAGGGGGTGGCCAGGGCATGCCCTTTCTTGTAGACGCTCTCCTGCCTTGCTCGGAGGGTTTGGGCCCACATTCCTCCATAGCCGTGAACCTGGGATGGGAAAGTGAGTTCCTGCAGGTGTTGTGGAAACAGCTGGTTAATATTTGACAAGCACCTGAAGACAGGAACCGTCAGGGATAACAAACCCCAGCAGGGGCCTTCTGTGACCAGCCCACGGGCTGTCTTCCACGGCATCTCCCCTGTGAACCGTGGCAGGGACTCATGCGGATGGCATCTCCTCAGTAGGTACGTGCATGCCACTCGGCTCCCAACAGCAGCTCTGGTGATTAGCCCCACCTACGCCATGACCACAGGTCCACGAGTGCCACATGACTCAGCGCACGGTCCGTGGCAGTAAGAAGAAACACACACACTCTGCGCACGGCTCGGGGCCAGAGCTAGTGATCAAAGGACAGAACAATGTGCCTTCGACTCAGAGCATATTTCCACCCACCTCCAGAACAACTCATAAATTCCCTGACACCGGGCGTGACGGCTCCTGATGGTTATGCACAAGGAGGAAATGCGTTGGCTCCCGCCGCAGGTTTCTAAGTGGCCTGGGGCCCAAAGAGTATCATTTGAGTCTTAACTAAACCAAACCTGTGTTTCTTTCTGAAAACACAGAAAACATCTGAATCCCAGAACTGCTGATCTAAAATGTCCAGATTCAAATCCCCAACCCCTATCCATGTGGCCTCACAGGAGACAGCCGGTCTCATCAGGCACGCAGCATGGTACTGGGTGACTTCTTTCCAGAACCTTCCAGATTCCAATCAGGGAAAACAGTGCTCCGCGTGGTCATCAGCCCATCACGGTCCCGCCGGAGACACGGTCGGAGGCTTCCTGTGGGCCCTGCCGTTCCCCCGGGGTGAGTCTGCACTTCTCGAGACACAGTGGAAAGAGAAAGAACGCGGGAGGGTGACAATTATATTTACAGATGAGGCAGCTCGGAGGCCGGGAGAGGGCGCGTGACCCCAGGTGGCACTCGGCAACCTCACGGAAGGCCAACTTCAGCGTTCCAGCTCCGCTCGGCCGTGAACCGACCGGGGCACCCGGACAAGGCACTTCATTTCTTCTAAGAAAGGATTTCTTGATGTGTTGAGTCTTGGGTTTATTAAGGAAAAGAGCTCCGTCCAAAGGCCAGAGAGGGCACTTCGTCCCCCACTCCAGATGCTGTAAGGAGCATCTACTTACAGCATCTACTCTCCTGGTGCAAAAGACGCCAGCGGCAGCTCCTCACATCCTTCCGCGTGAAAACCACCTCGGAGCAACAGTAAAGAACAAAGCCTTACAGGAATACATCATGCAATGAAGTCCCTTTTAAATCTGTTACTGAGAACGGCATTTAAATGAGTAATTATATAACAAACGCTGAAGGTACAACAAGCACATTATGAACACGAGACTCTGCTGAAAGCTTACATCCTGAACTTGAGCTTTCCGTGCGGACTCTGCACGGCATTTGGTTTCTAAATGGTATATTTCGGGCTTAAAAAGATCAATATCCTTTCAGGAGGCACTGATTTAGTACTACTAGGCTGAGGCCTCACGGTTTTCTTGCTCCATCAAAATCAAGATTGTCCAGGATGGCCCTGTTATAGGATACCCAGCGCTTACCCAACGCGCTGCTATAATACTATAATCATGTGTCTCAACCCTTCCTACTCCTTACAAATTACAGCATTTCTTATTTGACCCCCTTCGCAGAATTTAAACAAGGCGTGGTAACATCTAAAGACAGAGTAGAACCGACCTAAAAGAGCAAAAGGGCATGACGGAGTGGCAGAAAATGGGCACGGGGGAGCAAAGCTGGATTCCCACCCCATCGGCCTCCAGCTGCGAAGCAGCCTTGCACAGGTCAGCTGGCCTCTTGGAGCCCCACCTGCTGTCCTTCTGGGGCAGCGAGGGGCTGGAGGAGGCTGGCTCGGGGCCCAGCAGCCAGTGAGAGCACTCTGCTTCGGAGAGCGCCGGCTCTGCACACGACGTAAGCATTCCCCGACAAAGATTAAGCAAAGCCGCCCACGTCCTGTCAGACCGTGACAGCTGGTTTCCTGAAGCCAGAGGCCAAGTCCAGGACGAGATGCTATGAAAACTCATTCCTGGAGTGTCTGCTCGGCACCAGAAGGAGCAGCGAGGGAGCAGGGCAAAAGGAGCCGGCTCTATCACACCCACACAAGTGTGCACACGCCCATGCACGCCCCTGCACACGTGCATGCTCTCTCTCTCCCTCTTCTGAGTTCTAGGACGCTAGGACGACATCCGCACGTGTTCTCCAGCCTGTCGCCTTGAGGGGGGTTGTCCTCAGACCTAACCTGACCTGCGTCTGCCTCAAACCCCTTACAGAGTGAGACAGGGTACACACAGGAAAGAGAAGCCCGTGCCAGACCTCTGTCTTCAGGTGGAGCAGGTGTAACGGCCCTACAACAAAGGTGGGGCCCTTAGTTTGTGTGCTGCTCTGTCGCCAGCACCACGGCAGTGACCGGTCCATAGTAGGTGCTCAGTAAATACCTGTTAAGTGACTGGGAGCAAACGGAAGTAACCATGAAGCTAGCCCCTCTACCCCAACCAACCACATGTCCACATGTGCTCACCTGCCACGCACACACACACTCATGAGCAGCACGTCCGTGCTTGGAGACCCGTTCTTGGTTTGTGGCGTCACACCCAACCAGAGCCACACGTGAACCACGGGGAAGCCCAAGGGGTGGGAGCGGCCAGGAGGACCGGCAGAGCTGGACGGAGCTGCCGAGGTCCGTCCAGCCTGGGGCACCGAGAGGAGAGCTGAAGATCCGGGGCCCTGAAGGCCCCTCTAGGGGCAGAGTCCCACCTGAACACAGAAGCCCTTGCTCAGAAGGAACCGAGGACCCCGCAGATAGGAAGTGTGGGTAGATGGCTGGGCTGTCCTAGGTCCCTGCCCTCAGCTCCAGGCCAAAACCTGTGATGCTTGGTTGCACGGGGACCAGCTGTGGTTGCCCTGGTACTGGACGCACAGCCCGCGGCTGGGGGCCCAGGGGCAGCCGCCTGCCCCACATGCGCTGTGTGAAGCCATGGTCAAGGGCAAACGCAGACTCCTATGAGGCCGATAAGGGGGTCCAGCATGGAGTCGGGCACTCTGCCCTTCAGAAGGCGGGGAGAACCCGGGGTCAAGGAAGGATGCACCTGTGCTCAGCTCACCCATCACCGGCTACAACAGATCTGGGTCACAACACGTAGAAACAATTCACTAGTAGATTTGGGTGGGGGGGGGGTGTTGTACTTGAATTAATTACCTGTTCAAGGTGCTAATTTAGAGATTATACTTTAATAAACGTTTGTCCAAATGTTGCTAAACAGAAACACTTGAGACCAGGTCAGTCCAAGCAGAGTCCCTGGCACAGCTGACTGGCCTTCAGGTGGAGGGCAGCCTGGCTCCCTGGGCAGGGAACTCAGGAGGGACCATCTATGCACGAGTCAGGCCCATGGCTGAAGCTGCACTAAGACCTCGGCTTGGTGTTTTTTTCCTTCTTTCCTGAAGCCCACGGGCACCATGTGGGGCCCGGGCTTCCCCTGCTTTTCCCTCTGCACATTGTCACATCTGCCTTCCCTAGGCCTCCATCAGACACTACCAAATGCCCGTGATTCGTCATGAAAGCCATGCTTGGTCTGTGCGGAGTACTCCAGAGCAAGTGACCAGGAAGATGACACTAAGAAGAGGAAGGGGAGATACTGGGATGTGGAGCCCAGAGCAGCCACCCTCCGGGCTCCCACCTGATGACAGGTGTCATGGTCATGAAGTGTCACTCACTGAAGGAGGTCAGGGGCGAGCCCTGTGGGTTGAGTCCAGGGTACATTTTTCAAATTCCTGTCTGAGCCCATGTCATGAAAGCAAGTGAAGTTCAGTCTCAGAGATTCAGGCTCTGAGATGACTGCATCATAGCAACCCTCATGAAACCACCACCTGGAACCTTCTCTATCTGCGTGAGCGAATTTAGTTGGGGTTTTTTTTTTTTTTTTTTGGATTGGTTTGAAATTCTGTCCAAGTTTTAATCTACCTTCACATTAAAATGTACTTTTCCTATAGCACACTTTATTTAGGTGTTGCTAATCCTCTGTAAATGTATATTTGTATATTTATATTTCCATTTAGCGTTAGGACTGTTAGCTAATGTGGCTTTAACCGTGACATTTCCCTGCATTTCCAGGAAGTTTTCCGCCAGGTCTGAGCACTTCCGTCTCCCTTCACAGGACAATTCCCCACAACTAGTCAGTAATGAATAAGGTCAGCTTTCAGTATCTGGTTTAAATCCCTCTCTCTTCCAAAGTAAGTCCTGACATACGGAAATAATGACAGAATAAAAGAATCATCATCTCCCTTTTGGGACGATACCACCTTTCAGAGAGCAATATAACATGATGTATGGAAGCTGCAGAGGCATTCCGCCTGCCTCTGACATTTGATTTATCCTCTTTATATTTCTGGGAAGACAAGTGCAGCTGGTGTTCACACTTCATAAATCCTTGGTCTCCTCTATTCCAAGGTTATTACATTTTCAGACACTTAAAGAACCAGAATAAAAACAACCAGAGCACCCCCACTGCACCCCCCCACACACACGTGCACACACACACACAAACGGAAACCTAGTTCCTAAAATATAAGCATCATATTTATTTTATTAAATTCCTGCTTTAATTTATCTGGTCTTCTACAGCAGCACAGTAAGCCAAATAAGTCATGTCCCACATTCTTCTGACTGATGAAGAACAGACTCGGGCATACCCCTTCTGTAAAGTCCAGACCCTGCTATGCATCAGCTGTATGATGATGATTAGGCACAGCAGAACTCATCCATCTGTGGATGCAACAAATATGAGCCCCACACGCTACGCCAAGGCACATAAATGACACCAATGACACCAAGGCACATAAACCATATTTTAAGTTTCCCAGAACGCACATGCATGATGGAACATTTAAGCACCTTGTAAGCAAAATGCTCCCAAAACAGAGATCAGAGCCACTATTGCTAAAAGCTGAGCAGGGGAGGTGGGCCTCTTGGAGACAGACAACCTGGGAATGAGCAGGCTTGTAAGGAAGCAGGACACAGGGCCACAGGGAGCAGGGCAGGGCTGCTGGGGGAGGTGGGAGGCCTGGGGAGTGCACCGGGTCCAGGGAAGAGGCCACCTCCCTGCACAGCACTACCTCATCTCCTCCCCCCGCGGGGTGGTCCCCCCACTGCATAGTTGTCTGCATGCAGCTCGGGGCCTTGAGCAGACATTTTGCCGAGGGAAACCTGTCTGTGTGCTTCTAAGGCCCCGAATAATACAGAGGGGCCCTTCAGGCAAGAGCTACACCCATTTCATCTTGGTGTACCTAGAAACCCAGAGCGGAGCATTCTGCACATCCCAGTCAGTGGATTTTAAAAAACTAATCATGCATTTGCCGTATTTGGGAAGCCTGCAACCTAGCTCTGTACTGTTTGCTTTCGTAGCAAGTTTAGCAAAAATGTGAGGTTTCAACGATACGGGAGAATATGGATGAAGAATACGAGCATCGTTGTTAAAGATGCTCACACTTACCAGGCAGGACAACGATGCTATTCTCTGAATGTGGACAGAGCAACAAACATAATGAGACAAATGAAAGTATCAAAGTATAGAATTTTATCTTCCATGAGTCACTCCTTCTAACACAAAGTCATTTTATCAGTGAAACGCACAGATTTTGTTGATGTTATTCAAATGCATGTTTGTGAGCATGTGCGTGTGCGCTGGGATAGCCCCATGTAGGCATGGCACACACTCTGGCACGCGTCACCCTTCCCTCTTCCACTCAGAGCAGGGGTCCTCGGAGTTTCCTTGGGAGCTCATTAAAATACATATTCTTGTGCCCGATCCCCGAGACTGTGGTTGGTGTGCCAGAAATGGGGGCCTAGGACTCTGCATTTAATAAAAATTCCAGATGAAATGATGCGGGTGGTTGGCAGACCACCCAAGGGCGAACAGGCACCAGTCCTGGCCCTCAGCCTCGTGAGAAGACACGGAGTCGGGCTGGCTGGCTGTGGCAGGGAGCTGGCTGGCCCACCACCAAGCCGCTCGTGCCCCTCCACTAGCCACCTAAACAGATGCAGGCAGGTTTTTTCTGTGTGCGTTCTGCCTCTAGGTTTCCAGGTCAGACTCTGGAAGGAAGGGTTACATCCGAGTGAGTCTTTCTTCCTGTCTCTTTAGGCTGGTGGTTGGTGGGGAGGTGGCCTCCTGCCTCTACAGGGTCTTTGCGGACGGAGCTGTGCTGTATTTGGCTGCTGTTTACTCCCAGTGGCCAGGCGGCGTTGACAGACACTCCTAACTGGACGGGAGGGTAGGATGTGGACAGGCTGGTGCCTTGGGGCAGGGGGGTCCCACGACGCCCGACTCCACGAGGCAGGGCCGCCACCTGTGCAAGGCGGCTATCCAGCGGTGGGCAAGGCCATCGGGGGCCCTCCCCTTACTTACCACACTGGGGCCACCATGCTCACCACCGCCTCTGACAAAAATCAAACCCTTGCCCGATTTAACTGCAATACAGAGGAGTCATTCTCTGAATTTCAGAAATCATCACTGCGGGAAGGCACATCACACCGGCAGGGCCATGTCTCAGCAAGCCCCACTCTCAGAAGTCACTGCACTGCTGCTTCCAGCTAGGAGCTGTGGGGTGGTGGAGAC
>NW_027397073.1:1474125-1481474 GCF_003265705.2 Callorhinus ursinus | reverse complement strand
TGGAGACATGGGGAGCCGCGGGGTGGTGTAAATGGGGAGCCGCGGGGAGGTGGAGACATGGGGAGCCGCGGGGTGCTGGAGATGGGGAGCCAGGTGCCCGAGTGGGCAGCACGGCTGTGGGCCACAGCTCTGTCCCTGGCAGGCCCCAGGCTGCAGGGTGGGATGTGGCTCCATGAGCAAGCGTGGGCCCCAGCAGCGGAGCGCTCAGAGTGCACAAAATGTCAAGATGGTTGGCACTGAATGTTGACCACTGACCAGAACAAAACCCAGCGTGCAAGTACAACCAAGTCACGTCTGCTTGCAAACGAAGCATCATCACTACTCACTGTTCGCTAGATGGTTTTAAAACTGGGGAGATATAAACCAAATCCAAGCCTTCATTACCGCATAGTCAAAATCCACGTGCTGTTAAAAACCACTGTATTTAATACAACGTACTAAACAGCTCTTGCAACTATTTTTGTTTTCGACTTTGCAATACATACCAAGGAAAAGCATCTCACCCTCAAGAAAAACAGCCAAGGGGCTCTGAGCAGAAACTCATTTCCTCTAAGCAGGCTGTGGCTTCAGGCCGCAGAGAAACCCCCCTCACGCTCTGGAAGGCGCCACTGTCCTTGTAACCATCTCTAGCCACGGACTCCTTTTCAACGCCAGTGTCCGTTCTGATGTGGTGTATCATATCACCATCAAGAGAGATGTTCTCAAGTTTCTGCAGGTGAAAAATTTGACTGTTTTCCTATGTAATTCTTTCCTTCCAAGGGCAGCTGCTTGGCAAAGGCCCCTGGTTTCTGCGCACTCCCCAGGTGCTCATGTGGCCTTCAAGGGACAGGGGGGATCAAGCTCCTGGGCCTGGGGGCGCCACTCAGGGGTGGCTGGGAAGCGTGAGGGCAGCTCCATCCCCTGATCCGGGGGCCTCTGACGTGTGAGGATGAGTTCTGGGGGGCCTGAAAGGAGGAGAGATTCAGGACATGAGTTCTCAGACCTCACACATGTCACTCGACAGGCCTGCTCCCCCCGAGAACTCGGGTTTCTTGCGTGTAAACCGCGGACAGGATGCTGCTGGACTCGGGGCGTAGCCGAGGGACGGCGGAGAGGGCGTATGGCCAGGCCTCCCCATCGGGAAGTGCAGCCTTCCTCCAGAGCCCTAAGGGCACCAGGAGTCTGTCTGTGTCCTTTCAGAAAACAAATCTGTCTCAGGGCAGAAGGAGAGTAACTAGGGCTTTTAATGGATTTTATGTATGTCCTGAAAATACACGTATTATGAAAGAACAATGTCCTATAAAAATCAACTCTTGATTTGAGAAATTCAGAGGACTAAACCTTATTTAAAATAATATTTGGGGTGCGCCTAGATGGCTCAGATGGTTAAGGGTCTGACTCTTGATGTCGGCTCAGGTCCTGATCTCAGTGGTCGTGAGTTCAAGCCCCACGTTGCATGGAGTCTGCTTAATAAAGCAATAAAAAATAAAATAACACTTGGGGAACAGAGTGGTTGCTCTTATTGTGCAGAATGCTGCTTTAACCTCCCGAGGACAAAGGTGTCAAGGAGCAGTGCCCCCAACATCACCCACCTGGACTCCAGGTGTGAACAGGTGGGCTGTGTGCGCAGAAGTGTGGGGATGTAGTATGAACTAGGCCGTCAGACGCTGAGAAACCCTATTCCCCACCTCTGCCCTCTGTGCTCGTAGCCCGTCTTCCCGTGTTCTTTCCCCTTTATTACTTGCCTTCTGGTATATTTTTTATATTTGTCTCTACTATAAAACTAAGCATGCAATTTGGTTAATATCACGTACGAATAAAATCTTATTTTCCTTCTTTTATTTTGGAAAATGTTAACCCCTTCACTCTTAAGGAATGTGAATTAATTTAAAAGGAAATCAAAATCCCATTGAGAGTTTTATAGACATAAACAAGGCCATTCCAACCCTTGCGCGGAAAGGCACAGGACTTGGAGGGGTCACCACGATTTTAATAAGAAAAACAAAGTAAGAGGACCCACTCTTCCCAACGTTAAGGTTTACTGTACCGCCAAGGTAATCAGGCCGGTGTGGAACTGGTGGAGGGACAGATACCTGGATGGGTGGAAGAGAACCCAGAACAGAGAACCAGACCCACACAAATATGTGGAAACGATTTCTGACAAAGGAACAAAGCAGCTCAAGTGAGAAGCGATCTTTTGTTCCACAACAGCCCAGGAGCAACAGGATACTCCTAGGCAATGATAAACCAAAGCAAAATGAAAAGCCCTCAACGTACACCTCACACTTTATACAAGTGTTAACTCCAAATGGACCACGGATTTAGGTGTAAGATGAAAAACTATAATACATAGAAAAAAAAAAAAAACGGAGAAAAATCTCCAGGACCTCAGGCTAGGCAGGCAGTTCTCACCATCCCCCCATCACAATCCATGAAAGGGAAAATTAGTAAACTGATCCCGTCAAAATGAAAAACTTTCTATCAAAAACCCTGTGCAGAAGATGGAAGACATATGAATGAAGGAAAATAAAAGAAGGAAAATAAGGTTTTATTCATAAGATGAGTGCCAACCATTGGGACCAATGTCTAGAACACAGAAAGAATTACCGAGACCAAACGCCCAATTACAACATGGGCAAAGACACGAACCGGCTGTTCACTGTAAGGGTGTGCAGGTGGCATATACATGCATGAAAATCTTCAACGTCATTTTCCATGAGGGAAATGCAAATTAAAATCACAATGTCACCATACATCTCATGATAGAACAGCTAAAATAAAAAGTAGCAATGGTGCCAAATGCTGTCAAGGTCGTGCACATCCTGGGTCACTCCCACCTTGTGGGTGGGATGCAATAGTGCAGCCCTTCTAGAAAAGAGGAAGGCAGTTTTTTATAAAATTAAACGTGTGCTTACCTTACTGTACTCTTGGGCATTCCTTCCCAAAGAAATGAAAGCTATGCTCACACAAAAACCTGTACGTGGATGTTCAACACAATTTGATTCACAATAACCAAAAAGTGGCAACGATCCACGTGCCCTTCGAAGAGTGAATGGTTAAAACAAAACAAAACAAAACCCCAGAATGGTGGGGCATCCATAGCCGCCCAGGAATAAAAAAAGAACATATACTCAACCGAACAGATCTCAAGAGAATTGTACTTAGTGAAAAAGCCGATCAAAAAAGGTTGCATATTGTATGACTCGGTTTATACAGCATTCTCGAAATGATGAAATTACAGAAATTGGGGAACAAGAGATGAAATTACAGAAATTGGGGAACAAGACAAGTGGCGCCAAGGGCTTGGGGAAGGAGAAGGGAGGGCGTGGGCTGCAGCGGGAAAGGACAGCACGCACAACCCAGAGGTGGAACTGCCTGCCCGGCTCTTGGTGACCACACAATCCGACAAACATTTAAAATCACAGAGCAGGCTGCGGCCGGTTCCTCCTCCCACGACATCCTCCACCCCTGTGCGGTCACTGTCCCCGCGCACCTGGCAGCAAGACCCGACCTTCACAAGCCACCAAGCAGCGATTCAATGTCAAATCACAGAGCAAGCACCTTGTCTTACACTTTCTCATCTTTGGGCAAAGAAGTGTGATATGTTAGAAAGATTTTCAAAGTGGATCTGAACCAAATAGATTTTGTTCGACCCCGATTAATAAAAGTAGTCATTTCAGAACAGCTAAATTCTTGAGAGTTCTTGCTAATCAACATTGTATGGCAATTTTTAACTAGATTCCTTCCCTTCAGGTTTTTGTTTATTCCACTTAAAACTATTGATGGGCCCTTTTCCTTGTCTGGTAGAAACATATTATCAGGCCGACGGCCCTCAGCAGGTCACTTGGGCCACCCTTCAAAGAAGGGCTGCTCTGTTCAACTTCCCCAGCTCCGGGCACCAGGCAGTAATGTCCGAGGGGGCCCCGCCACCACCCACAAGTGACCCGCCAGTGAGCCTGTGGTCCCAAGCCACCCCCTGAATTGTGGGCCATGGTCTGTAAAATGTCCCTCTGACCCTGGTGAGTTAAAATCTCAAATAACCACAGGTGTTAGATAGGGTGCTCGCTACAGTTCCCTTCCTCTGAAAAACTCTTTCTAGCCCAGTGTGGGTGTCCCTTGCGGGGTCAGCCAGAGGCCCCCCTGAACCATGTTTACACCCCTCAGCATACATCCTAGCCACCTCATGCGCCTGCCACGGATGCAGAGTTGAACTGCACACATGTTGTTGATTCTCACGTTGTCGCAATTGGAAAACAGAGAACAGGAACCAGAACGCGCCTACTTCCTGCCAGAGTCTTACTGAGATCCCCAAAGAAACTTAAATGTTTTGCAAACCCCAATCTATCTTCCGAAACAGAAGGCAAAAGTGGATCCTAAAAGAAACCTGGAGCTGCCACACCAGCATCCCACAAGACCCAGGGCCACCGCGGGGGGGTGGCGTGGGTGGTTAGCGCAGTGACGGCAGAACACACACACCCTGGGGGCCTCCACCCCCGGCGTCGGGCACAGGAGGGGCGCGCGCCGCCAGGTCACAGGCGCCAGGCGCGCAGGTGGCTGCAGGTGGACCCAGGCGGCTGTAGGTGGGCGCAGGCGGCTGCAAGGGGCTGCAGGCAGCGCGCGCTGGCGCTGGGACAGGCCCCGCGAAGGCGGAAGCCAGGCAAGTCTCCAGTCGCCGCCCCCCCCGTGATCAAAGGGAAACTTGCTTCGTTCCGGGGTGGGGGGGGGCCGGGGGGGGCGTCCGCGGGGCTCAGCGCGTGGAATTAGTAAACACTTCGAACTGGCAGGGACCCCCAGCCTGCCCTTCGGTTCGCCCCCAGCACCCATCTCCATGTCGCCCGGAGCCGCCTCTTTCGACCCTTGTCACCTCCCACCCCTAAACCCCACCCCCACCCCCACCCCCACCCCTAGGCCGCGCGCTCCTCCCGAGACCTTGCCTCGGGGCCTGGCCGGAGGCCACACCTGGAAACCCGTGGAGTTCCAGCGCCCGCCGCCGCAGACCGGCGTCCACACCCGCGCCCACCCACTCGCAGGGAGGCCTCGGGCTGCCACCTGCCCGCCACCTGCGCCGCTGCCCAGGACAGCCCCGCGCCCCGAGTCCCGCCCAGGTGCCCGCGGTGCCCGCTCGGGGGCGCGGAAACAAAGCCCCGGGCCACCTCTCCCGCCCGCCCGCCCCCCCCCCCCCCCCCCACCCCCCGCCACGATCACCCACCGCGCTCTCGCCTCTCCGCAGCCCGGGCCCCACTCGTGGGCAGCCGGGGCCCGGAGCTAGCTGCCGGCGCCGCCTTCCGTAGAGGGAGACGCGGGCCGCCAGGGCCGGAGGCTCGTCCTCGCTGGTTCGCGGCGGTGACTGACGGCGGCAGCTCCAGGGCCGGGCGCGCACCCCGCCTCCCGCCCCCGCCGCCCGGGCTTCCTGCGAGCCAGGTAAACACGCCCGCCGAGCGGAGCCCGCCCACCTGCCGCCCCGCCCCGCGCCGCCCGCCGCCCGGACCTCCTCGGGGACCGCCTGGCCAGGCGGAGCACCGCGGCCGCGCGGGGACCCGGGCGCAGAGTTGGCGCCGGCGTGGCGAGGCCGGATTTGGCCGCCGCAGAACCCCTGCTCTCTGAACCTTTCCCGGGGCTTAGCCTCTGAAACTACCCTCACCGGCCATGGCCACGAGGGACCTGAGATAACATCGCCTCATTTCACAGCATGGGGACCCAGTCCAAAGCGGCTGCTGGCCCGAATCCACCCCGACCCCGGTTCAGTGCCGGGGCTGATGCTCCCCTGTCTCCCAAGCCTCACCTTTGCGAGCCCCAGGTGATGAGCTTTGCATGGGTCCTAGCACCATGAACAGGCGCTCCGCTGGAGAACGCGCGTTTCCCCCGAGGAGGCAGGCAAAGGGCACGCATAAAACAGACCAGAAAATGCAAAGGGGGAGGAGGCGGGCCCTGGGTTCTGCCGCACCCAAGCCTCTGTTGACCTGCTGGCAGTGTCACACTCTTGATCCGAAGGAAGCTGCTGTCGGGACGTTAGTCACCTGGGTGCACAGGTTTGGTGGTCCCGTGGACTCTTCCCTGTGTTCTTGGCCTCCTCCTGGCAGTGGGGAGGCAGGAGGGAGCGGGGAGAGCCCGAGATGCTGGCGTCCTTCCTGACTCAGGTTCCCGGTCAGCGGAGCTGAATCCGACACTCTCTGGAGCCCTCCTGGACCCACTGGTATATGTTAGGAGTTAGGGGGAAGTCTGGGTTGGCCAGAGGCGGAGAGCCCTTGTCCCCTGGGCCACCCGTGTGCAGTGCCAGCGTTCCCTGCCCAAACCAGCTGCCCTCATGTTCCCAAGGGATCTAGCAACCACACTCAAACGCAGATGATTGTAAGAGAAATATGTCCAAGGTAATAGAAGTGTTGAACCTGATCCTGTCCTCAGACGAGACCGGTGAGAGGAGAGAACACGATATTCCCACCTTGAATGGGGGTCAGCAGGGAAAGGGGATGCTGGTTGTGCCAAACCTCCTAATTTTTCTGCTTCGTGCCTTCAGAGATGGATAAACAGGGTGGGAGTAAGGGAGTCAGACACGCTGTGGGCGCACAGGGCAGTGAATCAAACCCGGGAAGCTCCCAGGTCCCTGACTCAAACCACTCATCACAGCCCACCCCCCACCCCCCACGCCAAACTTCTTAAAGGTCAGGCCAGGGCAACCCAGAAACCGGGCTCCATTTGGATGCCTGTTTTGGCATCACAAACAGCTTCTCCTCCCCACAGATGTCTCTTTGCTTCTTCCTGGGGTGAGTGGGCCGCAGGGGGCCTGGGTCCTGCCCTGCAGACTTGAGTGAAGGCTGGGCTGTGGGGAGTCCCACGGTGAGTAGGTGGTCTCTGCAAATGTCAGGCTTGCCAGTTACAACTCTTTTTAAAGTATTTATAAAATTCCACTATGTTGTTGTGTGGGAATAGAGTGCCCCCAAATTCACATTCAGGAGTTCGTCAAGGAAAGTGTATGTGAGGAAGACTGTGCAGTAGAGCAATGGATCGGCATTCAGAAGGTCCAGTCCCAGGGACGTCCCCTCCCTCTGGAGGCGGAGGTGGGGGGTCGGCACCTCATGCGTTACTTAGAGACAGTCACACACCTTTAACAAAATACAGAGGTTCATTTTGCTGAATAAAATTGAAAGGGGTCTTTTGACAAGTAAGGGAGAAATGAGCCAAGCCTCATTGTCTCTTTGACGTTTCTGAGAAAATCGTAATTCCAATTCCCTCCGATCCTCGTACACTTCAGATAACTTCGTGTGGCAGCAAATTGCACAATATGTTGTGCGTGATACACACTCAGTAATTTTTGTTCAGTGGAGCTAAACTTCAGCTTACCGCTGAAGGAAGTAAACTTCAGCTTACCGCTG
>NW_027397073.1:1442700-1474115 GCF_003265705.2 Callorhinus ursinus | reverse complement strand
GCTGAAGCTAAAGGAAGCAAACAAATCAATCTAAATAATTTCCAGTAGACCAGACTGCATGCATTTTGAGTTTACTTTAGTTTCCTCGTCAACAGACTTACCTTTGTAATTATATTTTTGTGTAGAGACAAGGACTGAACCTCATTTTCATCCTGATTTGTAATTAACAATTTGCTGGGGATATTCGTAAAGCAGATAGTTTACCTGCATAGGGTTGAATGTTGACTGTTTCACCATAAATTCCAGTTAGTATGTGGATAGACTCTGCTCAGGTCACAAATACCAGCAGATGAGGTGCATGAACACGGAACTCAACAGCTCACCCAACAGAAAGATCACGGGTAGACAGAGGGCCATGTAAGCAGGCTGCCTGAGGAAGATAAGGACCTGACCCTTATAAAGAAGAATCAAGGAGAAAAATAAGACAGGGAAGGGGGAGAGCAAGTGCTGATGGAAGCAAGCCACGTAGATATCTCGGGGGTGGGGGTGCAGGAGCACATTCTAGGAAATGGGGACAGCAAGTGCAAAGGTCCTGGGGCGGGCAGAACTAATTGGTCAAGAAATCCTAGGAGCCCACTGTGGCTGGAGGAGAGAGCAGTGGAGGGAGCATGTTAGGAAATGAGATGGGAGATCGAGCCTGCGGACACACCACAGAGGGTGTGAGCAGCTGGAGGAATGACTTTGCCACTGACAAGGGAGCGGTCAGGAGCCCTCTTTTGGACACAGCTCTTTGGTGTCTGAGTGGAGACTGAGTCGGTGTGTTTAATAGAGAGGGGGGATCTGGGTGGGAGCTTGGGGGAGGCATTTGCTGAGGCTCCGCCTGACATTACAGATGGGGCAGGTGAGAGGCGGAGCCACCCGAGGACTCTCGGGAGGCGGCCACATTCTGTGGGGGCTCCTGGGCTTAGGGGCATGGAGGTCTTGGGTCACCTTTGCCAGGACTGGGGTGACAGCCTGACTGGAGTGGGGGGCAATAGTGTTGGGGGCAATCGGAGACAGCACCTGCACACCCTCCTTTCCGGGAGTTCGCTAAAGGGGTGAAGCAAGTGGGGGCGGGGTGGGAGCAGCCAGGGGAGCCAAGAGACAGTTATTGCTCAGGATGTGAGAAAGGACAGCCTGTTGGAAACAGACAGAACCTTCTGGAGAGAAGGGCCCCTGGCTGCCCACATTCCTGTTTGGAAGTGCTCCTCAAGGACTGTAAATGTCCCTCTCTTAACATTTTCTTACACTCATGGGCACACGTTTTGTGGGGCCCAGTGCTCATAAAATCTGGGAACCCTTTTTAAGAAACAGAAGAATAGGAATATGCAGCGAGGTAGGGGGCTGGGGAGGGGCTGTGCCGTTTCAGCTGCATGAGCGCCCAGCAGCCCCTCTGTGGTCTGTGGTCCTGGCAGGTGAACGCCCTCATGAAACAGGAGGGCCCCAGCCCCTGGTGCATCTCTCCCGGGCCCTTGGACCCCCTGTTCCTGTGACTGTGCCTTCATTTCTTCACAATCCTAGTGAGGTGGGACTAGGGTTGTTTCACACTTTATAAATCCATTAGCCTTCAAGACACATTGCCACTTGCAAGTCTGTTTTATAACATGCTCACCACCACCCATTATGGGGATACGATCTTGTATTTGAAGCTTTTGGCTAAATTGTGCAAGGGAAATGACACCCAGGAGTTTTTACTGGAATGAGTGAGTATTCTTCGTGACTTTTAATTATGTTACATCTTAAAATATTCGATACTAACTGGTGATTTGAAAGAAACCAAACCATTGTTCAATCAATCTGCATATCTACATTTCTGCCTCTGGGATCAAACATTTATATATAACTGTTCTTATGGCAACCAAAATCAACAATTTCAGAGGTCGGTTTTGGTGAGGAAAATAGAATTTGCTTCTGTTTGGCAGGAGGATATGTGCCACAGGCTATTAAAATAAATGCAAACGAGCATGGATTATATGGGATCATCGGTGATTTTATCTCTATGGTAGCCTAAGATACGATCCAGTTTACACAAAGAAAAGCAGTCTATTCTATCCCAGACTTGAAGAAATGTTACATTTCCCTAAGATCCTGGGTCCTCAGATCTGACCTTACTAATTACAGAAATGCACGCATCCTGCTGCTGCGGCCCTCCGCCCCTGGCCCGCCCCTGCCGGCGTCCTGTCCACCTGGGCAGGGTCTCACAGAGCGCCCAGGGCCCACACGGGCCTAGGAAGCATCTGACCCTTCAGGTTCCCCACCACCTCTCTCTCCCCTGCACCTCCCAGTGCAGCAACCTTCCCAGGTCACTTGGCTAGCCAGTGCCCAGCCGGGGCCCGAGGGCATGTCTAAAGGAGAAGGAAAACGTATCCTCCCAGGTGGGTGAAAGTGTGGGTGTCCCGGCAGATCCAATGCCCGGACCAGGACACCGGTCGCTGAATTCCTCACAGTCAGCTCCATCCCTGGTGAGCTTCTCCCCTCACTGCCCCACAGAGCAGCTCCTCGCAGCTCCAGGGCTCCCAGCTGCGCCCTGCAAGTCCAGGGCAGCTGTGGGCTGGGACCATTTTAACTCTTGGGACCACCCTTGGCCTGAACCAGGGGAGTGGGATTCCCTGAGCCAAGGCATGGGGGGCAGCTTCTGGGAGTGCACGTGCCTCTGGAGCTGGTATCCGGGTGCCTTCACTGAAGGAGGGCACGTGGCTTCTGGACAGTGAGGTCCTCAGCGAAGAGAGGGCGGGGCTCACTTAGGGCTTCTGCACATGCACTCACCTTCGCCTTCCCATGCCCTGAAGCCAGATCTCACCCAGACTCACACCAGCTCTCAGCTCAGGACTCCAGGTGATGTCAAGCCCTCTCACCCCATCTGGGGGTAGCTCCTGGGGATCTGTGGCTGTCCCCATTACCACAGGAGAGGGAAACAAGGACGAATTGTAATGAAAGTTCAGGTGGAAAGGAGGAGAGCAGAAAACCCGCTGCACTGGCCGTTTGGGGGTGGACAGAACAGCCCGGGGCCCTCAGTGGCTGTGTGTCCAGCAGAGCATCCCGCAGGCCTGGGCCCATGGGTCCCTCGGGGATGGCGCCGGGGATGCCTTCCCGTCACCACCCTGTGAAGCCACTTTCTGGCTGGAGAGATCTGAGGGCCCGGGGCTTTGCCTGGCGGGGAGGAGACCCGCTGTAGGTTTCCAGTCTCTTGGCAGTACAACCTTTTTAACAAGTTGGGTTCTGCCCTATTTGTTTCCTGTTGGTTGCTTAGTAACAAGCAGCCCTGCTTCTCAGTCACTGCCTCTGAGCTGGAGTTCACTGGGGCGGGAACTCTGCTCCTAGAACAGGCCCTCCCTTGGCTCCACTTGGCATTTAAGTGCTTTGCCTCAGGGCTGCTCAGGTAGAAGGTGGAGGGCGCTTCCTCCCTGCCCAGTGGGGTGGCCCTGCAGGCCACCGAGACTCCACCTTCAGCACCAGAAATGAAGGAGAGCCAGTGGCCTGGGAAAGGCTTGAAGATCATTGTTCCCCTCCGCCTCCATCTTCCCTTCTGTTAAGTTCCTGCTTCCCTGCGGACACTGGCTCAGCCCCAGGGGGCGGGGTGTGGGGTGGGGAGAGATCCCTGCAAGGCTCTGGGTCCCCAGAGGGCCCCTGCTTTGGATTGCATGCCATAGGGAGACAGGTTTTCTGTGCGCCAAGCCATCGTCTGGTTGTCTCTGTCCGCAGCAGCTGTCCTTCTCCAGAGGATCTGTTCCCTGAGGGGCTTACGCTCTCTCTCATTTGGAATTGACCTGCCATTCCCGAGTCCTGTGGCTGGCGGTCACCCAGTGCCAATGGCCAACCGAGGTCGTTTAGACACATGCTCGCTTTAAAAGGTCAAGGATGGCCAATCACTGCCCACCTCCAATGCGGCCAGTTCCATATTCATTCTGTATCAAGCTGCTCGTAACAACATCGCACTCCTGGACCAAATTATTTATTGGGTGCAAGTAGAAGAAAACCAACATGAATGACTTGAGCAATTAAAGGACTCCGTTGCGTGTTGTCACAGAAAGTTCAGATAGAAGCTACCTTCGGGTACAGCTGGGTGTGGCAGCTCAGGTGCCGTGACGAGGGCCCCTTTGCTGCCTGGGCTTCGAAGCAGGGTGCGTTTTCCCTCAGGGCTTCCAGCAGCTCGTGTTCCTCATTTGGATTCAATCTTCAGATGAGAGCCCGGGGCTTCCATCCAGTGGGGCCAGCTGAGCTTGCATGATCCCTGATGACCGGAAGGGGTGGCGTCACTCCGGTGAGTTTAGGAAGAAGCTGTCAGCCCCACCAGGGGCAGCGGCAGCTCACGTTTGCATGTGACATGCCCTTAAGGAAGATTTCTGTCACAGTGACATACTGAGTTTTAGCACAGGAAGAGCATGGACACAGGAGGCAGGCCATCTGCTCCACAGCAAAACTAGCTGTGGGACCTGGGGTGAGCTCGTTAGCCTGTACGGGGCTCAGTCTCTGCACTTGTGAAGGGCGGCAATAGTTCTGCGCTTATCCCTCCCATGGTCCCAAGGGTCACGTGAGATGGTGGGTGTGGGGTGCCCAAGCAGGGCCTGGCGCCCTGTAAAGACTGAGTGTCTGCTGTGCATTTTTGATACATGCCAGAAATAAAAACTGTCAGTGGAATAATCACAGGGAGTGTTCACAACCAGGCCAAGAGATTAGACTTGGATCGAGGCCGTGAGACTAGAGCTTGATAAGGTTGGACAGGGGTAATGACAACGACCTCCTGTTTCCGGGGAGCACTGAGCACTGGAGGGTGTTCGAGATGCTTACTCTCTTAAGTGGGGTGAACATGCTCTTTGAAATGTCGCCTACCGCGCGCACAGGAACTCGGGGCTGATGACTTGAAATCATGGGGTGAAGTGAGAGACGCTTCGCCGTCTTGACAGTGTGGGGACTGGCTCCCGTGAGAGCGTGTCGCAGGGCACGAACTCCTCCCTGAGTGAACCTGTGTCCCCGCGCACCCGGGCCGCATCAGGACAGGTGGGTCCCTCCTAACCGCCCACGGAATAGGGTGGAGCGCTCACGCCCCTTGTCCCTGTCGCCTGCACACACCTGCTCCAAGGCTGTACGGCGTCCAACTCCATGGGACGAGGCCACACACAGGTTAAAAAGAAGTTACATTTTTAACATTTAGTGGGGGCTCTTAAAGGCTCAACCTGCCTTTCCAAGTATTTTCTGGTCCCCTTCTCTCTCTCCTCTTCTCTCCCTCTCTCCTCTTCTCTCCATATATATCTGTACATACGTACATGTCTACAAATAATACCTCACCAGAGGGTCTGAGTGCTTGTGCCACGGGAAGGGAGTCGGCGGCGGGAACTTGGGCGGTGGCCGCACCACTGTGGGCCGCTGAGCGCCAGTGGCGTGTCGTCTCTCGGCTAAGTGGACAGTGCCCTCCAGGTGCTGGGGTGTTCCAAGATGCTTCTCTTGCAAACTAGGAGCAGCTTTCTAAGTGCTTAGGTGGGGGTCCAGGGCCGTCCCTGCCCATCCCTGCTGGTCCCTGCGCTGACGCCCCGGACTCAGAGGGAGGGACGGTGGGACACTGCACAAGTGACCACGGGGCAAGGAGTGACTGGAATTGACTTCGGAATATGCCTGTTACACACGGTGTTACTCAAGCACTACCTGCCTGTGGTTGAAAGTTAGAAAATGCATAGACATGGGGCACCTGGGTGGTTCAGTCGGCGAAGCATCTGCCTTCCTCTTGGTCCTGAGATCAAGCCCCACATCAGGCTCCCTGCTCCATGGGGAGTCCGCTTCCCCCTCTCCCTCTGCCGCTCCCCCTGCTTGTGTTCTCAATCTCTCTCTCTCTGTCAAATAAATAAATAAAATCTTAAAAAAAAAAAGAAAATGCAGAGACACATTTTTAAAAATAAACAGCTCCAGATTATTATTCTCCTGGGATATAATTACTCGGGCGTAGGATGCATTTTCACTTTCAAATGTTGTCATTCGTGCGGTATGAATAAAATTGTAATTGTGCTGTAGTTATTATTTTGTAATCTGCTTTTCCTACTTAGCAGGATATCATCAGCTGGTTTTTCCCTATTTTCCACCCATAAAGAGATGCCTGGCTCTCCCCTGCTCAGGGTGGTGCTTGGGGACCGGCTGATGGCCTTGCTGGGAGCCTGCTTCTGGTTGTGAGTCTGACGCAAAGGTGTCCTTGTGTCTCCCATCGATCCTTTCCCTCCCTGTTCCCCGAGGATACGGGAGTAGAGTGGGTTGCTAGAGTAACACCTCGATACCAAACAGAATGAGGACATATGTGTGCAGACCTGTTCTCTGCCGTCCAAGGGGAAGGAAGAGCTCCTGGGGCGGGGTGGGGGGAGGCGTCCTGAAGCGGAAGTCCAAAGGTGGGATGTAAATCACTCGCTGTCTGGGGCAGAGCTCGGAAAGACGCCTGGGGCAGAAGAATACAGAGTATGACACGCACTGACAGCGAAGGACACCGGCCTGGGGGTGAGGTCCTAGTTTCAACTCCTCTGATCTATCATATCCTGTCAGGTGAGTCACAGATTCTCCGCAAGCAAGGCACAACTTCCTCATCTGCAGAGTAAAATTATAGGAGGTCGTGAATGGCAAGAGAATGTGTATGAAACACGAGGGAAAATTTGAAGGACCAGTAGAACTACAGTGTTCTTGTTGTTGCACAAGAATAAAAAGTCTTTACTTTGTGTTACTTAATCTACTCAAGAGTCCCAGGTGAAACACTCTAAAATAGGTAAATGCACACATGACAATCTTGGCAATAATTATGGGATGGATATTGCTGGAATGATCAGTTAACCTGAATTAGATACCGGTGGCCTCACCGAGCAGGCTTATGTCCTCACTCTATCAGTACGGACCTGACCTGACCCCTGCTTTGAGAAAAGCCAACGACAGTCCAGATTTACAGAGAAAAATTTAAAAACCAAAAGATTCTTTTAGAGGTTCCTGAGTGGCTCAGTCAGTGAAGCATCTGCCTTCGGCTCCGGTCATGATCCCAGGATCGAGTCCCACGTCGGGCTCCCTGCTCAGCGGGGAGTCTGCTTCTCCCTCTGCCTCTCCTCCAGCTCATGCTTCCACTCACACACTCTTTCTCTCCCTCTCTCTGAAATAAATAAATAAAATCTTTAAAAAAAAGTAAAATAAAAACCATAAGATTCTTTTGAAAGTTCCCTTCACTCATTTTAGGTGAATTATTTGTAATTCCATTTATAATTCGAACACACCTTTATGAAGTAATGGATACCATGGGTTTAGACCCAGAACTCACAGCATCTTGTTCTAACAATGCCACGCTGTATGACGTAACGAAGGTGGGGCCATGAGGAGGGAGGGCTGGTGGAGAAGCCACTTGTCACCTGTGTCAGTTTCTCTTCCTATGATAATATTTTCTAGGAAATGGCAGGTTGATCCCCTTGGAGATGACTCTCAACTTCCACTTTTCATCTAGAGGGTTCATAGGCGTTAGCTAGAGACAGTCAGGCGGAGCTCTTCCGAAGAGTTAATGACACTCTTTCATGGGTGCGTTTAACTTTAACTACATGATCTAAATTGGGAAATGAGACAAATATATAATAATCAAGCTGGCAGAAAAGTGCACTTAAAGCTGATTAAGTATTTAGGAGCAGACTCTCATTATACCTCAGGAGCATCCGGGGAAGCATCTACAGATCAACCTGGCGCCTTTGGGCCGTGTGTGCATTGGAAAGTTCTGACTGTGCCAGGTAGAGCACACAGCCCCCGTCACAAGGAATCGCATCTTTCAGGTTATCCTGGAAATAATAAAAGCCCTTTGCCAGCTGTCCTGCTGCCTCTTGCCACTTTAGTCACTCAGGCAATTTGTTTAGGATTATGGCTTGGAAAAAACTGATCTAATGCCACAAAGAATTTGTTCATTAAGACAATGTATCTAAATACATACACGGGGCTTTTGTCCTTGCAAAAACTGTCAGATGTGGGTTATACATTAATTACTATTCCAGTACGGGAAGGTGGTTAGTCAGGGTTCTCCAGAGAAACAACCAATATGAAGGGGAGATGTCTATGCATGGGTCAGTCCATCTGCCATCTGCAGCAAAGTTCATTTCAGGGAGTGGATCACAAACCGTGGAGACCCGTTCAGTCTAGAGTTTGCAGGGCAGGCCGGCAGGCTGGGGACCCGGGCAGAGGCCGATGCTGTAGGCTGGGCTGGAATTCCTTCTCCAGGAAACCTCCGTGTTTGTTCCGAAGGCTTCCAGCTGATACGATGAGCTCCACCCACATTCTCAAGGGTAGTCTTTTTACTGGTGACTGATAGAAGACATTAAGCATGTCTATAAAATACCCGTGTGGACACAGCTAGATTAGTATTTGTCTGAACAGCTAGATGATGTAGACTAGCCAAGTAGACGTAGAAACTCATGGAGGCACTGACCTGCTTCCCGAGAGAATGCGGGAGTCTCGGCAGACCTCCTACTGTCAGTGACTGAATTTATGCATAGGCCTTTTCCCCTACAACTTTCAGAGTCCTGGTGAATTTAATGTTTAACTCCTATGGCTGGGGGATAAACATACAAATGTTAAAATGTATTTTTTGTTTGTCTCCAACTCTTTAGGAGCTTTAAGGAAATAATTGCCTTTAGGATAGACATCTGGATGCTTTTAAAAAATAGCAGCATTTGGAAGAGCTGAGAGACAAAGTGCCGGGAAGCGGCCTTGAAGATGTGTGTGCCCGACATGCTGAAGCGCGATGTGTTTTTTGTGCTAATGTGTGCCTCTGAACTTCTTTAAAATGCCAAATTATTCTCTTCTGGGAGGGATGCAATCAGTTCTCTGCTGACTATTATAAAAAATGTAGATAAAAGCAAAATTTCAAATGCTGTTCTACAAAAATTATTGCATCATCTCTGGCTCATTGTGGAACTTTGTACGAGATGTGTGTTGATGTGTGGCTGTGCAGTCCTGCCTTGGCAGATGCAATCATCACCGGTTTTATGAAAAACGCAGTTTATTCATCTGTGCAATATAACCTCTCATGGCAACACGGGTGCAGCCAAGCGCAGCCTTACACAAATGCAGAATACAGTTGGAACCCGGAGCATCTGAAAGGTCGTCTCTTGCTTTCCCCCAAAACACAATTTTCTGCTGGCGGATGATGGAAAGTCTGACATTATAACATTGTAACTTGATTATAAAGCTTTGATTCATGATATCATGCCAACGCCACAGGAGAGGCCAATGACATGGAAGCTCTTAACTACTTTCATTTTGCAGGAACCAGTTTCGAATCTTTCCTGATCTGATTCCTCCAGCGGGGAGGAAGGGGCACCCGCGGGCCACACGCCTGTCGGAAGCGGGCTCGCTGTGAGCGCCGAGGTGCTGCATGCCCCCTTGCATTCCCACCTCCCTGCTTCATCCAGAATAAACCTGACTGCAAGTGCTTTTGAAAACCTAGAAACAAAAGTGTTTCAGCATAACTAGGTGACAGTAAGTGCTAATGATGCAAAGAACAACTACAGGATGTAGAAAGTTCTGGAAGTGAGGGAGAGTGCGGCGGGGAGCAAGGCGTCTCGTGAACCGAGCCTGGACAGGTAAGAACAGGAAGATCAGGAAGATCACTGACATCGAGGACTCTGAGACGTACTCTGAAGATCACCGCTAATCATTAAAAATTCATAAGCGGGGCAATCTAAGATCATATTTGCTCGGAAATATGTCATACCTTTTAACATGTCCACATACTCTTGAAGCAAACACCGCTTTCTGGAATCACCCTTCTGGATACCTTGGGTTTTGCGGAGGATATATTGACTGATTTGCATGCTATCTTCCATTTCCTTCCCACCTGCCCCATCTTGTACCTGCAACACTCCAGGCACCCGAGCTTCCCGACCCTGCGGAGAGCCTGGGCTGAGGGGCCTTCTGCGTCCTGGTCTAGGTGGAGCCCGGCGCCCTCTGGGTCTCTCTCAGGGGACCGTGGTCACAGAGCAAGGGCTCTGGCTGGTAGGGACGGCACCACAGTGGGGCACTGGTCTCGAAGACAGAGATTGGGAACGGGTAGGGAGAGCTAGTGTGCAGAGTAGGGCGGAGAGGAGCCGACAGGCCCAGAGGTCTTGAGCAGGCGGGCCTGGCTGCGTCCAGCTGAGGGCAAGAAGAGACCTTTCGGCAGGAAATGTCCGCTTGTCAAGGGCTCCAGCTTCATCACAGATTTGGTTGCTCGGTACTCTGCATCTGTTCAGAAAACCCAGTTTTACTTGAGCTACTTTGAGGAACAGCTGTCTGATTCTTACCTCCTGGCCATCGTAAATTAGCTGGAAAATGCCTGGAGACCCATGAAATGGGGCAATTAAAAAAAGTGAAAGAGTGGGAAAGTGTTTTCCATAACTAGACCACTATAAGGCTGAATGATTATTGAGATTTTGTCTTTGGTTACTCTTATTTACTTCTATTTCTCTCTCTTCATTTTCATTTTAAGAATAGGTCTAAGAGGGTCTTTTTTTGTAGCATGTTGTAAACCCTTCGTAAATATTTGTAAATGAAACAATAGAATATATTTGAGTTAAACTTTTGTAATTTTATATTTGGAAAATGATTTATAAGAATGTGTTGCCTGACACTACTGGATTTGGAATATACACCCCAAATCATCAGAAGTTGGAATCACACACACACACACAGAAGTAGCATATCATAAAATATTCCTGAATCCTTGGGTATAGTTCAAAAAGCATAAGGTCCTGTTTAGGGGATATATTTTTTAATCTTGTTGAGTTTAATTACATCATTATGAGAAATAGTTGAAAAGGTATTTCCATGGTCGTTTAGTTTATTGCTGCTTGGAAGCCAAATAAGCAATGGAGGACGTAAGACTTTCTCCTCGCGATGATTTCTACATCTAGACAGGGGAACATTAGAGGAACACGTGTAATTAGAAAAAGTAATGTAAAAATTATAAATGTCACCTTTATGGTGACCAAGGGAGATTGTTTAAATAATCAGAAACCTGTGAAGTTGTTTAGAGCATTTTTGGAAGCCATCCTGTGGAAAGCCTGCCTGGGAATGGTCTGTGTCATGAAGTCCAAGGCCCCAGAAGACAGCAGGGGTGGTGAGTGCCCGCAGCAGGGGCTGGATCCGTGCTCATGGGCCCCAGCGCCTGAGGCACAAGCTCTCCCTGGGCTTCGCCCTGCAGCAGCTGCACCATCAGTTTCTGGAAGGTTTTCCTGAAGCCCAGGCTATGGGGTTGCTTTTGTATGTGTTATATGTCTATACATTCTCTGCCCCTTTACACCACATACAGTTTATATACATAATACAGAATTTATAAGCTGCTCTACACACTGCCTTTTTACACTTAGTGATATATTAGTGCTCGAGTTGTATACTAATTTCTCAACTTCTGAATAGAACTTGGTTTTATGAATGAAGCATCATTTAATCGGCCAGTCCCACAGGGAGCCAATTAGGTTACTTCCAATCTTCTGTAACAAGTAAGCTGCAAAGAAGTACCTTGTACCTAAGTCATTTTATGCCCACGTAAATGTATCTGGGGTCCCATTCCTGGGTCACAGGGATGTGTTGGGGGGTCGTTGGGAGGGTGACCGCCTGCTGACCTTGGCCGGCCAGCCCCGCACTGCCTTTGGACTCTCTGCTCTGCTTACCGCTAGGAGCTGTTTCGGGGGGCGGCCTTGAGAGAGCAACGCGGTATGGAGGACATCTGGATGTGGCTGAGCCCTATTAAGGTTTCTCTGCAAGCTTGAAGACGTGGCAATTGGAGACCTCCTTGCCTTGGGGCCCAGGACAGGCCCTGTAGGTAGGTTCCCTGGCCCTTACACCTGTTACCTGTTCATCTGGGGTGCCTTGCCCCGTCCTTTGGTCTCTCCCGCCCTCCGAGTCTTGGGCCAGTTTGCAAACCAACAGTGTGTACGCTATGTGGATAGTGTTGCCAAATTGCCTTACTCGTGCCTCAGAGTAGAGCTTTCTCCGGTGTGGATCTGGGAGGAGAGAGCCAGCCCCCCGGGGGAGGTGCTACTGTGCGTGTGTGAATTCAGTTTCCTTCCACGTGATTAGTTCATTTTATATGAATTATCTGCTCAGGGCCTTTAGCCATTTTTTTTCTATGAGTTTATTGGCCTTTTCCTTAGTGTTTTGTAAAAATTCTGGAAAATAAGCTACATGTGATATGAGTTGATAAAAAATGTTTTTGTTTTTGCCTTTTTATTTTGTGGGAGTTTTTACTTTTTGAAAATATTCATTAGTTCTGAGATCTAATCTTGTGACAATCCTTGGCAGTGACAAACCTTTGTCTCTTGAAGGACAGGTAAGAGAGATGACGTGTTGATACTATTTTGAGTTAAAAATGATACAACTTTGTCTTTAGACGTCTTTGAAGGCAATTCTAAAAGAGGGGCTTCAAAATATTTTGAGCAGCATCCTAAGCATATGGCTTCCCAAGGGCACAATTGTAAAGATGACACACTTCCATAAGGGTGCAAACTCCATCCTATCTGTTAAAAACAATTCTCGTGATATTAGAGTCACCCAGCAGATGAGCAGGAGTGTCCAGGTTAGAGGCCATCCAGTGGGCAGGAGGACGAGCTTCTCAGGGGGAGGGAGTGAGCGCTGGGGCAGCCAGGGGACCTCGGGAAGAATGAGGGTCTGTCGTTCAGGGCCCCACGTGCCATCCTGAGAGGGATGATGCCATCCCAGGGCAGCAAAGCCTCTGGACACTTCAACTCGGGAGCTACAGGATCTGTTTTTAATTTTATTTATTGATTAAATGAACGACATTTTATTTTTTATTAGTTGAGGTCATTTTGGCAATATCGTGGGGTTGATAAAAGGGATGTTTAAGTCCTATCTTCCGACATCTGTGAACGGGAACACATTTGGAAATAGGGTCTTTGCAGATGTCACTTAAGATGAAGTCATGCTGGCTTGTGGTGAGCACAAGCCAATGACTTGTGTTCTTGTCAGAGGGAACTCTAGACCCAGGGTACGGAGAGAGGAGTCTTGTGGAGGGGGGACGAGGTCACAGTATCGCAGCCACAAGCCATGGAGGCCACCGACAGCTGGGGGAGGGGGCGGTAAAGCATCCTCCCTCAGCACCCTCTAGAAGGAAACTGCCCTGCTCACACCTTGATTTTGGACTTCTGGCCTCCAGGACTGTGAGGTTGTGGAACTTTGTTAGGACAGCCCGGGAAGCTTGCATCGGCATGAAGCATCAAACACGGAGTCTGGCTAGCTCCAGCAAACACAACACAGTACAAAGCAAAAACAGGAGAGAGGGAATGTCTTGCAACTAGTAAGACCTTAGAAGGGAAGGAAGTTTCCGCGTCCACCCCAAGAGGGATCCGGACTTGTGTTTGGTAAAGCTTCTCTGGTTGCGGGCTGGAGGCGAGCTAGGAGTGGAGTCCACAGGGGCCTTCTTCAAGGAGCCTTGGCTGGCGTGGGGAGGGTGTACCTGGGGACAACAGCAGTGGCCACACTTCACGTTTATTTTGAGGAGATGCATTCAACGGGAGGTGATGTTGGATTGGATGCCAACCCACGGCCTAGGGATGTCACACCATGTGAAAGAGCTTTGGAAAGCCTCACTGTGGCTCCTATAAGTCAACCTGAAGTTCTGTTTGATTCTGGGAACTTGACTCCTGGCCAAAATATAAAGAGATATGCTCCATTTTCAGAACTGTAAAATAATGCTTGGATAGTTGAAAGACATTTAAAATGATAACCACAAATACGGACCCAGTAGTTGACTGTGTTTTAATTATGAAGGATTTTGAACATACAGAAGAGGAAGCAGAGTAACAGAGACCCACAGGTGCCCCACTAAGAGGACACAGATGTGAGCAGTGTGGGGTATTTGCTTCAGGTCTGTCCATTCTTTCCGTAAAATATAACCACACAGATAAAGCTAAACCCTTCATTTTGTTCCCACTTGTTCCTCCCTGAAGTTCATGGGTATCACTCCCAGGCCAGCTTCCGCACTTTTCTGACACAGGTAGGTAAATACCACGTATTTTTTCATTTTTCAGGTATTTTGTGTGTTTAAAACACATCATTAGTATTAGACTGCAGGCATCTTTATGAGCCTTGCTTTTTCACTTCACATTTTGTATTTGGGATTTATCTGCACGTACATGTTGCTGTAGTTCACTCATTTTAACGCTGCTGTCAATGCTCTTGCATGAACCAATCCCAGGCTTTCTTTTCCTTCTGAGGGCTGTTAGGTTGTGTCTACTTTTTAATACTGAAGAGTTTGCTGCAGCAAAACATTCTCATATATGTCTGTGCTCACTGGGTTTCCTTTGCTCTTTATCAGCCTTGTGACTGGACACTTAGCGTCCACCTTCTTGGTCTTTTTTGGGTATTTTATGCAATGAAGATGATAGGTGTCTGCCCATCCCAGCCTTATCTCTAAAGACTTTCAATTCTGCTCATTTGAAGTATTTAAAAACATTCTCTTCATGATTTGTTCTCTGGCCCTTTTGTGTGTGTGTGTGTGTGTGTGTGTGTAAACGTGTGTTTACCTGTGATTCATTTCCAGATGTGTGTGGGGTGGGCTGTGGCTACCTTTTTGTTACTGATTTCTGATGCAATAGCCTTGTGGTGGATGTGGTTGGTTTGATACCAATTCTTGCATATTTGTTGGGAATTGCTTTGTGATCTGGTATGTGGACAAATTTTTTTTAAAGATTTTATTTATTTATTAGAGAGCACACGCGTGCCAGCATGAGTGGGCTGGGGGGCGGGGCAGAGGGAGAGAGAGAGGCTGAACACGAGCTCAACTCAGAGCTCAGTCACAACCCTGAGATCAGGGCCTGAGCTGAAAGCAAGAATCAGGCACTTAGTGGACTGAGCCACGCAGACGCCCCCCCCCCAGCCATACTAATTTTTAAAACTTTTCACTTCAAATACGTTTGAGGCCTACAGAATATCTAAAACTCTCTGTGGAGGGTTCTTGTGTACCTGTCATCCAGCTCCTGCTAACGGCGACTTACACAACCAAACTACAGTGACGGAAGCCAAGAAACTAAGGCTCCTCCATGCTCTACAGACCTTGTTTGTAGTCCCCACTGGTCCCTCTGATGTCCCTTTTGGGGGCCAAAATCCGGCCCAGGAGTCACATAGAGTTAGCTGCCCCGTCTCCTTTCTGTTTCTCTAGCCTGAGAGAAGGCCTGAGTCCATCTTTTCCTTCATGACCGTGAGGTTCTCAAAGAGCACTGTGGTTATTTCGTAGGATGTCCCTGGACTGGGTCCAACAGTGTGCTCCAAAGATTCAGGTCTCTGCGGGTCACCTTCTCAGGAAGGAAGGTTTTGCAGACATCATTAGGTCCGTTAAGATGAGGTCGTGTGGATTAGGGCCTTCCCCCAGTGCCTGGTGTCTTTATGAGGAGGGGACTTAGGGCACAGACACACAGAGAGAGGGCAGAAGCCGCTTACTGGTCAGAAAACTAAGGCACACAGAGGGAACCTGTACACCCCAGGTCACTCGGCGGGCTCTCGACCCAAGAGCCTCTACCTGTGCACACTATGATAGGCATTTAGAATACACTTTATTTCAGGGGCACCTGGGATTGAGCCCGCATAGGGCTCCGCGCTCAAGGAGGAGTTTGCTTGAGGATTCTCTCTCTCTCTCTCTCTCTCCCTCTGCCCCTCCCCCCTTGAGTGTTTTCTCTCCCTCAAATAAACAAATAAATCTTTAAAAATAAAATAAATAGAATAAAATACACTTTATTTCAGATGAATATTTGAGCAGCTTTCTTCTGTTCAGCTTTTTCTTGGCGTATCTTTTTTGTTGACTGGCTGTCACTTTTCTGCCGAAAAGCTTTAGTATGTTTCTTCTAAACACTTACAACCAGATTTCTTGGCTGTGGCATCTTCTGCTCCAAGTCTGGAATCCATGGAGTAACAAGAAAACCCAGGGGCCGCACCGCGGTGTTGTTCCTCGGTCCGCAAATCCCCAGTTAGCATGCCTAGAGGCTTTCTGTTTTTATTGTATATGAATTCCGTCTGGGATTCTTAGTTGTACTTATCTGGGGGGAGAAGGAGAACTTCTACTCTATTATCTTGGAAGAGGAGGTAGACAGAATTTCTTTTTAATTAAAATACTCTTCAATCAAGACCTATTTTAGGACTTTTATCTGTTTTTCCAGTTGTCCTATTTTTCCCCATTTCCTTCCTAAATTTAGTAACATTTGAGGCTCACCGAGGCTCCTTACGAGGCCTGTACCAGGAGAACCAAGGCCTCTGGAGTTCTTTCTGTAAGTTTCCCTCCTGGGTGCTCAGTGTGTCCGCCACTTCGTGTCTGCAGGATGAGCTCCGGGCGGCCCTCTTTCCGATTTCTGAGAATATTGAAGCTCTGGTCCCCTAAGAAACATGCCCCGCATGGCTATTATCTGTTCCTTGGGGGCTCTCAAAATGAAATAAGGGAACACAAGGAGTTTGAAAATGAAGACTGACGGATCATGCTTCTGTGTATCTGCCCCCTATTTAAGCATTTG
Organism: Callorhinus ursinus; assembly: GCF_003265705.2. Lineage (NCBI taxonomy): Eukaryota > Metazoa > Chordata > Mammalia > Carnivora > Otariidae > Callorhinus > Callorhinus ursinus. The sequence continues at coordinate 1,457,652 of NW_027397073.1, read as the reverse complement.
TTGGTGGCTGGGCTTCCTAAGGTCCTCCACGAGGATTTCTGAATTTTTTGAGGATGCATTACTCCAACATGGAGATATCTGTCAGTACTTTTTATTCTGTATTCTTTGCCTGCTCCCCAAAGACATACAAACTATCTGTTCTCAGATTTCCACGTCCTAAGGTGACTGTAAGAATGGCTTTGGGAGTAAAGTGAAATTTGCACAATGTTGATCGAAGCCACTGGGTAGGGCAGGCGGGGTCAGCCACGCGGGGAGAAGGGAGGCCAGGACCCTGAGCTCCGCCTAACCTGGGTCTGTAATCGCCACCTGCTCCCGAGTCACTTCCCCATCACCCAGCATTCAGCCCATAACACTCACAACATTATACGAACGCTCGTGAGAAGACTTTCAGAAGCTCATTTATGTTGGACGCTCCCAAGATTAGCCCATGAAGCTCCCCTTTAAAAGTCACTTCCTGTTTTTCTGGGCTTCAATTCCCTACCATTTAAATGATAGGTTTTCAGCTCGAATTCCCATGACTTTTCGATTCTGAGGAAGGCGGTGTTTCAGTGCGAGGCGTTGTGATCACCACTTTCTTTTTTGGTTGTGTAATGATGGTTATGTGAGAAAAATGCTTCTTCTTTTCAGGCAGGGCTTTTAAAAATGCTAATTTAAATGTTCCAAGTTATTTCTCTTTAATCCTAGGACTCTTTATAAAGTAAGAAACCAGCAGGATTATGAATCATATTATGGATTTTTAGGTGCCTTTTCAGCATGTTCTTCACCAAGAAACAATAGACTAATAATAGAATGCGAGTCCCATCCAAACATGACAGAAAATAACGTGTTGGAATAATGTGTTGTGTGAATTGTTGGTTGTTCCTCAGCATTCTGGCCAGAATCAGTGATTAAAAATTGAGGAATATAAATAGGACGAACTTGAAAAATTGTGAAACTTATGTTTCACATAACTGTGAAACAGGTCCAAGTCTTATTTACAGGAGATGAGGCAAAAACTTGAAATTTATTTATAAAGATTGGTTATTGGTTAAACACTTGTTAAATTCCTTAGCGTCATAAGGATTGGAAATACATGAGGAGGGTGTAGGGTCCCCATGTCCAGACTTTGAAAGGCTAAGGGGAAAGCTGAGTTACCAGGCATTATGTGTGGTTCCTGATTTGGGGGCTCTCATTCCCAGCTCCGCATGAAGCAGGTCTTGCAGCGGGGCCAGCACAACGCTGCCCAGCCCGCCACAGGCAGGGGCCACACCGAAGTGCTGTGCCCCGGCTGCACTGTTCTCTTCCCCTGGACAGGGTTGGACTGTACCAGCGCCCTCTCGTCCCAGATCCAGTGATGGTGAGGAAGCCCCTCGGCTTTGGCCTTCTGGGGAATGGCTGACGTCGTGTTCTCGTAAGACCTGCCTTCACCTTCCTCCATGATTCCTCCTTTCCCCAAACTCCAGGTTTTCTCCCCCTGGCTTTGAGTAAAGAAAGGGTTAAAGTTTAGGCAGGGAGAGGTAGGGGGGCCCCCTGACTAGGTCTGAAAGAGTGAAGAAGAGACAAAGAAATAGACCAGACCACCTGGCCTGGGTGTTAGGGAGTATTTTTCTTTGGCGGCTACAGTGAAATCACAGAACATGACCAAACCTCAAAGAAATAAGTCATGAAGGGTGTTATCAATTGTCCCTGCTCAAACCAAGACGGCACAGGAATCTCAAGGCCACCGACTCCCTGGTCAAGTTTTCAATAAAAGACCAGCCCCAAAAACCCTCAGTGGCAATCCTGTCAGGACCCCTCTCACTCCTGAGAGCTTTTTCTGTATCCTTGCTTAATAAACTTCTATGGCTTTACTCACTCTCCTTTGTCCTCGAGATTCATTCTTCAACCCCGTGAGGTAAGAACCTAGCGCTCCCGCCTCAGAGAGAATCGTCCCTCATTCATGCACTATTTCTATCAGAATTGCAGGAAGAAAATCACCTCCTTCTCTGTGTGGGGCACTTTATCTTTCACAGTTGGTGCCTTGACTTGGGTGGATTGGACCTTGTCTTGGGATTTCAGGTTTCTCCACGTAGGGAGGGAGGCCCTCTGGCCCCCTGGGCTCTGCTCTTGGCTGCTAGTGAGTTTTACTCCTGGTCTCCTTTCCAAACCCTTGTCCATCAGTAGCCTGGTGTGGATTGGAGTGTGCTTCTTTGGAGTATTCGCCCGATTAGGGGTGCTGGAGTCTTTTGGTTTCATGATCTGACCCCTTGGCCATCTCTGTGAATGGATTCATGGTTTATGGAGAGCTTGTCTCTGTTACACGAAACCAGAGAATCCGGTCTGTTGCTCTTTTCTCTTTGTCTTTTTTTCGGCTCAAATCAGTGAAGTGTTTAATGCCCATTGGGAAGTGGTAAGTTGTTTTGTGTTTCTGTGTTTATGCTTGATCCACTGTTGACACTTAAGAATGAAAGCTATCAGCTTTCTCTCTGTGTCTATTCACTTACATTCAGAAAGGCCTTTATTTCTCATTGCATAAAGTGTTGGTATTTTCCTGTCTTCAGATGGTATTACCAAATTAGATTATAGAGTCTCTGAATGGAGCTCTATTCTGATTGGTTCATAGTTAAATAAGTGATTCTATAAATTCAATTCAATTCCTCAAATTCCTAGAAATTCAAGAAATTTAACCTGTAATACTTTTAATGGGAAAAAAGTTATTCTTACAGAAATCAATTTGAAAATGCTTTAAGAATTCAGGTTCACGAAATTTAGACAACTCTTTGGCAAACAAGACTAGTTTACTATGGTTTTAATAAAAACAAACTATGTGTTCTCTGAGTCTCCAGTGTTAAGTATAATACAAGTATACATTTTGTGTTTTCTTGAGCATTTGCTTCCTAAACCTAAGCAGGCTTACTTATCGAGCAAGCTAGCTTTACTTTTACTAAATGTTTAAGATTACCCAAAATGCTAAATTGAAGTTAACTAAAATTTAATCATTATTCGGACACACTCAATTTCAACAGTAATTATTCCAACTTGAAGATAGTTTTCTAGATGTTTAGGTATCTTAAAAATCTTGGGTTGATACTAAATTCAGTTGGTTAACATCTTGTTTAGATACATAGGTTGCTTATAAGTAAAATTGAATACTGCAATGTTATTAGTCATGATTGAAGTTTATATACTTTTACTTCTTGTTTAAATTCACTGCAGAGAGATGCCAGCCTTCCTTAGGTTAAATTTGTGTGGGTAAATGCCACCGACGCAGGGATCTCAGGAAACTCTGCTGCACGGGGCAGCATCTAGAGATGGGTGAGTGCCCTCACCGGCGGGATGTTTCTGTACGCGTCCCCACCTGCTTCCCTGTTAGGACAACAGTACAGTGCTAGCAGTCAGAGTTTCAATTATTATTTAAAAGGTTAGATATGTCACAACTTTAACTTGAATTTAATGTTTTCTCAGCCAGTGGTTTTCAACTAGAGATTTCTTTCTTTTTTTTTAAATTTTTTTATTTTATTATGTTATGTTAGTCACCATACAGTACATCATTAGTTTTTGATGTGGTGATCCACGATCCATTGTTTTCGTATAACACCCAGTGCTGCATGCAGAATGTGCCCCCCTTAATACCCATCACCGGGCTAACCCATCCCCCTCCCCCCTCCCCTCTAGAACCTGTTTGTTTCTCAGAGTCCATCGTCTCTCATGGTTCGTCTCCCCCTCCGATTCCGCCCCCTTCATTCTTCCCTTCCTTCCCCTAATGTCCTCCAGGCTATTCCTGATGTTCCACAGATAAGTGAGACCATATGATAATTGACTTTCTCTGCTTGACTTATTTCACTGAGCATAATCGCCTCCAGTCCCATCCATGTGGATGTAAAAGTTGGGTATTCATCCTTTCTGATGGCTGAGTAATATTCCATTGTATCTATGGACCCCATCTTTATCCATTCATCTGGTGAAGGGCATCTCGGCTCTTTCCACAGAGATTTCTGTCCGGAGCCTGTATAGTCTTTTCAATATTTGGGTGTTTAGGACCTCCTCTAGGATGGGAGGGTCTCTTTACTTGATATTCTCAATAAAGCTTTAACATATTTATGGTGTGCTATGTCAATATTAGTATATGTTCTATCTGAAGATATCTTTCCCTGTAAAGATTATGTTCACCTATTTTTATAGATTAGATGTAATTATTTCTTCTTCTTTGAAAATAGTGTTCATTATTATGCTTATGGCTATTTTGTGTAAAACCCACTTGGAATTTTTTTATCTTGTGTTGAAAGCGGCAATAATAACCAAAACCCTTGTCAGTTGTATTATTCTTATAGTGAACTCATCAGATCAGTCACTTTTGAAAATTACTGGGTGGCTTAGTCGGTTGAATGTCTGACCCTTGATTTTGGCTCAGGTCATGATCTCAGGGTCATGAGATGGAGCCCCACGTTAGGCTCCACGCTCAGCACAGAGTCTGCTTGAGCTTCTTTCTCCCTCTGCCCCTTGCCCCAATGTACTCTTTCTCTCTAAAAAATAAATCTTAAAAAAAAAGAAAATTACTGGTAGTAAATGAGTTATAATCATTTAAGTCTTGGAGGCCCCATCAGTAGCTGAATCAAGACTTCTAGATTCCAACTGAGGAACAGATGGGCTTCTGAGACTGTCAATTTAAGATCAAGTAGAATAAGAATTAATTAATTACACAGGACTGGCAGAACTGGTAAGGGATGACTGTGGGTTTTGTTTGGAATAGGGCTGATGCTTTTGTGTTTTCTGAATGGGTAAGGAAGTTCCTCCTCTTTCCTCTAAGATTTGTATAAATTATAACAACATGGTGGACTCTGATTTGTAATCTGGAAAGATCATTTAAGTGACATCCTGTTCTCCCTGCCTGATGCCTCTAGAATTCTGAAACTTTATTGAGTCTTCTTATTTTCATGGCAATATAGTTATCTTCACAGGTTCAATAAGACTGTGTCCTTGTTAAGAGGGCGTGATTGGACTCACCGAGACTTTGACGGGAATGTCATATTTGGGAAGGATGCTCACTGAATCACAAAGGACCAGACACTTCTGAGGAGCTAAGGTTGACTTTATGGAGCTGATGCTTGAGAGTCCTCTTGGCAAAACTGGTCTGGTACTTTGCTTACAGGTTCCAAGCCTTACAAGTGAGTAAGGATGGTCACTTGCTGGCAGACTCGGGAATGTTAAGATATTTCGGAGACCTCAAGAAGAGAGGAATTCACACAAATCTATAGGTATTACATGTGAAATCTGATGCAAGTTCTTGGCTTAGCTTCCTACCCTCAAGAGTGTTTTGTGATCCAGTCTGAGACTCCTTATGAAAACCTCCAGCAAAGCAATCCTAAGAAGGCCTGTAAGGTAAATTACCTTTCTTATACCAACTGTGTAAAAAAAAGAAAATGAAGCTAAGGCTACTGAGATCAACCTTATTTTGTGAATAAGAACAATCTTTCTTTGAGATTCCTTTTGATCAAAAGGCTGTAGAGAGATATTTTGTGTTTCACTGGAAATTTGTGCCATCTATAGCACACCCTTGTGAATTATCAGATCCTAACCCTGTTCATTGTCTTTGAACCGTTTTATGTTGTGGTAAATTGTGGTTAACTGATGGATATGCAAACTCTTTCTTTTTTTAAATTCAATTAGCCAACATATAGTACATCATTAGTTTCAGATGAAGTGTTCAATAATTCATCAGTTGCATATAACACCAAGGGCTCATCTCATCACATAACCTCCTTAATGCCCATCACCTAATTACCCCATCCCCCTACCTCCTCCCTCCAGAAACCCTCAGTTTGTTTCCCATGATTAAGAGTCTCTTAATGGTTTGTCTCCCTCTCTGATTTCTTCCCATTCAGTTTTCCCTCCCTTCCCCTATGATCCTCTGCACCATTTCTTATATTCCACATATGAATGAAACCATATGATAATTGTTTTCCTCTGATTGACTTATTTCACTCTGCATAATACCTTCCAGTTCCATCCACACTCATGTAAACGGTAAGTATTCATCCTTTCTGATGGCTGAGTAATATTCCATTGTATATATGGACCACATCTTCTTTATGCATTCATCTGTCGATGGTTATTTTAGCTCTTTCCACACTTTGGCTATTGTGGACATTGCTGATATGAACATTGGGGTGCAGGTGCCCCTTCTGATCACTACATTTGTATCTTTGGGGTAAATACCCAGTAGTGCAGTTGCTCAGTTGTAGGGTAATTCTATTTTTAAATTCTTGAGGAACCTCCATACTGTTTTCCAGAGTGGCTGCACCAGCTTACATTCCCACCAACAATGTCAGAGGGGTTCTCCTTTTCTGCATCCTTGCCAACAGTTGTTGTTTCCTGTCTTGTTAATTTTAGACATTCTGACTGGTGTGAGGTGAAATCTTATTGTGATTTTGATTTGTATTTCCTTGATCCCAAGTGATATGGAGCATTTTTTTCATGTGTCTATTGGCCATTTGTATGTCTTCTTTGGAGAAATGCCTGTTCATGTCTTCTGCCCATTTCTTGATTGGATTACTTTTTTTGGGGGTGTTGAGTTTCATAAATTCTTTATAGATCGTGAATATTAGCCCTTTATCTGATGTTATTTGCAAATATCTTCTCCCAACCTGTCGGTTGTCTTTTGGTTTTGTTGACTGTTTCCTTTGCTGTGCTGAAGTTTTTTTTTTATCTTAATGAAGTCCCAATAGTTAATTCTTGCTTTTGTTTCCCTTGCCTTTGGAGACATGTCTAGCAAGAAGTTGCTGCTGCCGAGGTCAAAGAGGTTGCTGCCTGTGTTCTCCTCTAAGAGTTTGATGGATTCCTGTCTCACATTTAGGTCTTTCATCCTTTTTGAGTTTATTTTTGTGCATGGTGTAAAATAATGGTCCAGTTTCATTTTTCTACATGTGGCTGTCCAGTTTTCCCAACACCATTTGTGAAGAGACTGTCCTTTTTCCATTGGATATTCTTTTCTGCTTTGTCAAAGATTGGTTCACCGTAGAGTTGAGGGTCCATTTCTGGGTTCTCTATTCTGTTCCGCTGATCTATGTGTTTGTTTTTGTACCAGTACCGTACTGTCCTGATGATTACAGCTTTGTAATACAGCCTGAAGTCCAGAATTGTGAGGCCACCAGCTTTGGTTTTCTTTCTCGGCTTTCCTCTGCTAATCAGGGTCTTTCCTGGTTCCATACAAATTTTAGGATTATTTATTCCAGCTCTGTGAAAAAAGCTGATGGTATTTTGATAGGGATTGCATTGAATGTGTGGATTGCTCTGGGTAGCATAGACATTTTAACAATATTTATTCTTCCAATCCATGAGCGTAGAATGTTTTTCCATATCTTTGTGTCTTCCTCAATTTCTTTCATGAGTGTTTTGTAGTTTTTAGAGTACAGATCCTTTACATCTTTGGTTAGGTTTATTCCTAGGTATCTTATGGTTCTTGGTGCAATTGTGAATGGAATCAACTCCTTAATTTCTCTTTCTTTTGTCTCACTGTTAGTTTATAGAAATGCAACTGATTTTGGTGCATTGATTTTATATCCTGCCATGTTGCTGAATTCCCGTATGAGTTCTAGCAATTTTGGGGTGGAGTTTTTTGGGTTTTCCACATAAAGTATCATGTCATTTGTGAAGAGTGAAAGTTTGACTTCTTCTTTGACAATCTGAATGCCTTTTATTTCTTTTTGTTGCCTAATTTCTGAGGCTAGGACTTCTAGTACTATGTTGAACAACAGTGGTTAGAGTGGGGATTCCTGTCATGTTCCTGACCTTAGGGGAAAAGCTCTCCGTTTTTCCCCATTGAGATTGATATTGGTTGTGGGCTTTTCATAGATGGCTTTTATGATACTGAGGTATGTTCCCTCTATCCCTACATGTGGAGAGTTTTAATCAAGAAAGGATGCTATATTTTGTAAAATGCTTCTTCTGTATCAGTAGAGATGATGAGATGGTTCTTGCCCTCTCTTTTATTAATGTAATGTATCATGTTGAATGATTTGTGAAAGTTGAACCACACTTGAAGCCCAGGAATAAATCCTACTTGGTCATGGTGAATAATCCTTTTAATGTAATGTTGGGTCGTTTTGGTTAGTCTATTGGTAAGAATTTTAGTATCCATGTTCATCAGGGATATTGGTCTGTAATTCTCTTTGGTGAGGTCTTTGATTTTGGGATCAATATAATGCTGGCCTCATAGAAAGAGTTTGGAAGTTTTCCTTTCCTTTATATTTTTTGAAACAGCTTCAGAAGAATAGGTATTAATTTTTCTTTAAATGTTTGGTAGAATTCCCCCGGGAAGCCATCCAGCCCTGGACTCTTGCTTGTTGGGAGATTTTTGATTACTGTTTCAGTTTCCTTGCTGGTTATGGGTCTGTTCAGGTTTTCGATTTCTTCCTATGTCAGTTTTGGTAGTCTCCAGGAATGCATCCATTTCTTCCAGATTGCCTAATTTGTTGGCATATAGTTGCTCATAATATGTTCTTAAAATTGTTTGTATTTCCTTGGTGTTGGTTGTGAGCTCTCCTCTTTCATTCATGATTTTATTAATTTGGGTCCTTTCTTTTTTCTTTTTGATAAGTTTGGCTAAGGGTTTGTTGATCTTATTAATTCTTTCAAAGAACCAGTGTCTAGTTTCATTGATCTGTTCTACTGTTCTTTTGGTTTCTATTTCATTGATTTCTGCTCTAATGTTTATTAGATCTTCTCCTGCTTGGTTTAGGCTTTATTTGCTGTTCTTCCTCCAGTTCCTTTAGGTGTAAGGTTAGCTTGTATATTTGAGACATTTCTAATTTTTTGAAAAAGGCTTGCATTGCTAGTACTTCCCTCTTAGGATCACCTTTGTGGTATCCCAAACATTTTGAACAGTTGTGTTTTCATTTTCATTTATTTCCCTGAAATTTTTTTAATACTTGTTTATTGTTATGTTAATCACCATACATTACATCATTAGTTTTTGATGTAGTGTTCCATGATTCATTGTTGGTGCATACCACCCAGTGCTCCACGCAGAATGTGCCCTTTTTAATACCCATCACCAGGCTAACCCATCCCCCCACCCCCCTCCCCTCTAGAACACTCAGTTTGTTTTTCAGAGTCCATCGTCTCTAATGGTTCATCTCCCCCTCCGACATACTCCCCTTCATTCTTCCCCTCCTGCTATCTTCTTCTTTTTTTTTTTCCTTCACATATATTGCATTATTTGTTTCAGAAGTACAGATCCGTGATTCATCAGTCTTGTACAATTCACAGTGCTCACCATAGCACATACCCTCCCCAATGTCTATCACCCAGCCACCCAATCCCTCCCACCCCCCACCACTCCAGCAACCCTCAGTTTGTTTCCTGAGATTAAGAATTCCTCATATCAGTGAGGTCATATGATACATCTTTCTCTGATTGACTTATTTCACTCAGCATAACAACCTCCAGTTCCATCCGCATCGTTGCAAATGGCAAGATCTCATTCCTTTTGATGGCTGCATAGTATTCCATTGTGTATATATACCACCTCTTCTTTATCCATTCTTCTGTCGATGGACATCTTGGCTCTTTCCACAGTTGGGCTATTGTGGACATTGCTGCTATAAACATTGGGGTGCACATACCCCTTCGGATCCCTACATTTGTATCTTTGGGGTAAATCCCCAGTAGTGCAATTGCTGGATCGTATGGTAGCTCTATTTTCAACTGTTTGAAGAACCTCCATACTGTTTTCCAGAGTGGCTGCACCAGCTTGCATTCCCACCAACAGTGTAGGAGGGTTCCCCTTTCTCCACATCCCCGCCAACATCTGTCGTTTCCTGACGTGTTAATTTTAGCCATTCTGGTGGGTGTGAGGTGGTATCTCATGGAGGTTTTGATTTGGATTTCCCTGATGCCGAGTGATGATGAGCACTTTTTCATGTGTATGTTGGCCATTTGGATGTCTTCTTTGGAAAAATGTCTGTTCATGTCTTCTGCCCATTTCTTGATTGGATTATTTGTTCTTTGGGTGTTGAGTGTGATAAGTTCTTTATCGATTTTGGATACTAGCCCTTTATCTGATAAGTCATTTGCAAATATTTTCTCCCATTCTGTCGGTTGTCTTTTGGTTTTGTGGACTGTTTCTTTTGCTGTGCAAAAGCTTTTTATCTTGATGAAATCCCAATAGTTCATTTTTGCCCTGGCTTCCCTTGTCTTTGGCGATATTTCTAGGAAGAAGTTGCTGCGGCTGAGCTCGAAGAGGTTGCTGCCTGTGTTCTCCCTTAGGATTTTGATGGACTCCTGTCTCATGTTTAGGTCTTTCAGCCATTTGGAGTTTATTTTTGTGTGTGGTGTAAGGAAATGGTCCAGTTTCATTCTTCTGCACGTGGCTGTCCAATTTTCCCAACACCATTTGTTGAAGAGACTGTCTTTTTTCCATTGGACATTCTTTCCTGCTTTGTCAAGGATGAGTTGACCATAGAGTTGAGGGTCCATTTCTGGGCTCTCGATTCTGTTCCTTTGATCTATGTGTCTGTTTTTGTGCCAGTACCATACTGTCTCGATGATGACAGCTTTGTAATAGAGCTGGAAGTCCGGAATTGTGATGCCGCCAGCTTTGCTTTTCTTTTTCAATATTCCTCTGGCTATTCGGGGTCTCTTCTGGTTCCATACAAATTTGAGGATTATTTGTTCCATTCCTTTGAAAAAGGTGGGTGGTATTTTGATGGGGATTGCATTGAATGTGTAGATTGCTCTAGGTAGCATTGACATCTTCACAATGTTTGTTCTTCCAATCCATGAGCATGGAACGTTTTTCCATTTCTTTGTGTCTTCTTCAATTTCTTTCCTGAGTATTTTATAGTTTTCTGAGTACAGATCCCTTGCCTCTTTGGTTAAATTGATTCCTAGGTATCTTATGGTTTTGGGTGCAATTGTAAATGGGATCGACTCCTTGATTTGTCTTTCTTCTGTCTTGTTGTTGGTGTATAGGAATGCCACTGATTTCTGTGCATTGATTTTATAGCCTGCTACTTGACTGAATTCCTGTGTGAGTTCTAGCAGTTTTGGGGTGGAGTCTTTTGGGTTTTCCACATACAGTATCATATCATCTGCAAAGAGTGAGAGTTTGACATCCTCTTTGCCGATTTGGATGCCTTTGATTTCTTTTTTTTGTCTGATTGCTGTGGCTAGGACTTCTAATAATATGTTGAATAGCAGTGGTGAGAGTGGACATCCCTGCCGCTTCCTGACCTTAGGGGAAAAGCTCTCAGCTTTTCCCCATTGAGAATGATATTCGCTGTAGGTTCTTCATAGATGGCTTTTATGATGTTGAGGTATATACCCTCTATCCCTATACTCTGAAGAGTTTTGATCAAGAAAGGATGCTGTACTTTGTCAAATGCTTTCTCTGCATCTATTGAGAGGATCATATGATTCTTGTTCTTTCTTTTGTTAATGTATTTTATCACGTTGATTGATTTGCGGATGTTGAACCAGCCTTGCAGCCCAGGGATAAATCCCACTTCGTCATGGTGAATAATCCTTTTAATGTACTGTTGGATCCTATTGGCTAGTATTTTGGTGAGAATTTTTGCATCCATGTTCATCGAGGATATTGGTCTGTAATTCTCCTTTTTGATGGGGTCTTTGTCTGGTTTTGGGATCAAGGTAATGGTGGCCTCATAAAATGAGTTTGGAGGTTTTCCTTCCATTTCTATTTTTTGGAACAGTTTCAGGAGAATAGGTATCAATTCTTCTTAAATGTCTGATAGAATTCCCCTGGGAAGCCATCTGGCCCTGGGCTTTTGTTTGTTGGGAGATTTTTGATGACCGCTTCAATTTCCTTAGTGGTTATAGGTCTGTTCAGGTTTTCTATTTCTTCCTGGTTCAGTTTTGGTAGTTGATACATCTCTAGGAATGCACCCATTTCTTCCAGGTTATCTAATTTGCTGGCATAGATTTGCTCATGATATGTTCTTATAATTGTTTGTATTTCTTTGGTGTTGGTTGGGATCTCTCCTCTTTCATTCATGATTTTGTTGATTTGGGTCCTTTCTTTTTTCTTTTTGATAAGTCTGGCCAGGGGTTTATCAATCTTGTTAATTCTTTCAAAGAACCAGCTCCTAGTTTCGTTGATCTGTTCTACTGTTCTTTTGGTTTCTAGTTCATTGATTTCTGCTCTGATCTCTATTATTTCTCTTCTCCTGCTGGGTTGAGGCTTTATTTGCTGTTCTTTCTCCAGCTCCTTTAGGTGTAGGGTTAGGTTGTTTATTTGAGACCTTACTTGTTTCTTGAGAAAGGCTTGTATTGCTATATACTTTCCTCTCAGGATGGCCTTTGCTGTATCCCAAAGATTTTGAACAGTTGTGTTTTCATTTTCATTGGTTTCCATGAATTTTTTTTATTTCTTCTTTAATTTTCTGGTTGACCCATTCATTCTTTAGTAGGATGCTCTTTAGCCTCCATGTATTTGAGTTCTTTCCGACTTTCCTCTTGTGATTGAGTTCTAGTTTCAAAGCACTGTGGTCTGAAAATATGCAGGGAATAATCCCAATCTTTTGGTACCGGTTGAGACCTGATTTGTGACCTAGGATGTGATCAATTCTGGAGAATGTTCCATGGGCCCTAGAGAAGAATGTGTATTCTGTTGCTTTGGGATGGAATGTTCTGAATATGTCTGTGAAGTCCATTTGGTCCAGTGTGTCATTTAAAGTCTTTATTTCCTTGTTGATCTTTTGCTTAGATGATCTGTCCATTTCAGTCAGGGGGGTGTTAAAGTCCCCCACTATTATTGTATTGTTGTCAATGTGTTTTTTTGCTTTTGTTATTAATTGCCTTATATAATTGGCTGCTCCCACGTTAGGGGCATAGATATTTACAATTGTTAGATCTTCTTGTTGGATAGACCCTTTAAGTAGGATATAGTGTCCTTCTTCATCTCTTAATACAGTCTTTGTTTTAAAATCTAATTTGTCTGGTATAAGGATTGCCACCCCAGCTTTCTTTTGGTGTCCATTAGCATGGTAAATGGTTTTCCACCCCCTCACTTTCAATCTGGGGGTGTCTTTGGGTCTAAAATGAGTCTCTTGCACACAGCATATTGATAGGTCTTGTTTTTTAATCCAATCTGATAGCCTGTGTCTTTTGCTTGGGGCATTTAGCCCATTTACATTCAGGGTAACTATTGAAAGACTGTTACTGTATATTGTCTGTGTTCCTTTCTGATCTATGCTGCTTTTAGGCTCTCTTTTTGCCTAGAGGACCCCTTTCAATATTTCTTGGAGGGCTGGTTTCGTGTTTGCAAATTCCTTTAGTTTTTGTTTGTCCTGGAAGCTTTTGTTCTCTCCTTCTATTTTCAATGATAGCCTAGCTGGATATACTATTCCTGGCTGCATATTTTTCTCGTTTAGTGCTCTGAAGATCTCATGCCAGTCCTTTCTGGCCTGCCAGGTCTCTGTGGATAGGTCTGTTGCCAAACTAATGTTTCTACCATTGTAGGTTACATATCTCTTCTCCCAAGCTCCTTTCAGGATTTTCTCTTTGTCTCTGAGACTCGTAAGTTTTACTATTAGATGTCGGGGTGTTGACCTCTTTTTATTGATTTTGAGAGGGGTTCTCTGTGCCTCCTGGATTTTGATGCTTGTTTCCTTCCCCACATTAGGGAAGTTCTCTGCTATTATTTGCTCCAGTATACCTTCTGCCCCTCTCTTTCTTCTTCTTCCGGGATCCCAATTATTCTACTGTTGTTTCGTCTTATTGTATCGCTTATCTCTTGAAATCTGCCCTCGTGATCCTGTAGTTGTTTATCTCTCTTTTTCTCAGCCTCTTTATTTTCCATCATTTGGTCTTCTATATCGCGGATTCTCTCTTCTGCCTCATTTATCCTAGCAGTTAGTGCCCCCATTTTTGATTGCACCTCATTAATAGCCTTTTTGATTTCGACTTGGTTAGATTTTAGTTCTTTTATTTCTCCAGAAAGGGTTTCTCTAATAACTTCCACGCTTTCTTCAAGCCCAGCTAGTATCTTTAAAGTCATGATTTTGAACCCTAGGTCCGACATCGTACTAATGTCAGTATTGAGTAGGTCCCTGGCTGACGGTACTACCTCTTGTTCTTTTTGCTGAGGTGATTTCTTTCGTCTTGTCATTTTGTCCAGAGGAGAATAGATGAATGAGAGAACAGAATGCTAATAGGTTAACAACGTCTCCAGCAAATAAACTCTATACAAATCAGAAAAGACCTGAAACCAGGGGACAAGAAAGGGAAAGAAAGAAGAGAGAAAAAAAAAAAAAAGAAAAAAAAAGAAAAAGAAAAAGATAAAGATAAAAACAAACAAAAACAGAACAAAAAAAAAACAGAATATAATCAAATATGATCAGGCTAGTGCATAGATCAGTGCCACACACTAGCTTTTGGGCGTATTTTGGTCTGTTAGAAGAAAGTGCCTGCTAAAATTTTAAAGGAAGAAAGACTTACATATGTACAAAATAAGGGTTGATACAATGAAGGGATGGCAGATGACTGTAAAGATGAAAATTATAAAAGATTTTATAAAAGGAATTGAGAAGATTAGAAGTTGTTTGAAAAAAGAAAGAAGATTTAAAAAGAAAAAAAAAGGGAAAAAAAGAAAAAAAAAGGAGAGAATGTGTTCAGGCAGGAGAATAGAACAAAGCCATACACTAGTGATTTAGGGTATATTGTGATCTGTTAGAAGAAATTGTATCTCAAAATTTTAAAGAGAGAACAACTTATATATATATGCCAAAAATAAGGGTAACTAGTATGAAGGGATAAAAATATGACTCTAAAAATGAAAAATACAAAATGTTTTTTTTAAAAAAGGGATTGATTAGATGTTGTTTGAAAAAGGGAAAAAGAAAAATTAAAAAAAAAACAGTTAAAAAAATTAACTTTGAAAAACTAATGAATTATGGTAAAAAAGCCGTGAATTCTATGTGCAGTGCTCCCTTAGCGCTGGAGTTCTCCCGTTCTCCTTGATCGGTAAACTTGGTC